>NW_026114224.1:1316847-1588319 GCF_018139145.2 Gymnogyps californianus | reverse complement strand
GGCATAACTCGCTCTTTTCCCCTCCTGTTTGAATGCTTGTTTAGGCTGTAATTCAGTGGTACTTTAAAGAGGGCTTTAAAAGCCCTAGAGTTTATAACCTGGCATCATGTTGTGCAGGAAGGAAAAGCATAGATGTGGCAGGGTTTAATCTGCGTAGAAGAGTTGTTTGGGGTAGAGTGCTTACACAGAACAAACCTTTTGCACAATAAATAGAGATGAGATGACAGGACATTTTGCAAATTGCAAATTCCTACATACAGAATCTCCCCAAGACTATTTCCAAGGGATCCTTGTTTAGCTGAGGCTTCAGATCTAGATTTTGTGAAAACAAAATGTACTCCTTTTACTCAATCTAATGGCATAACTGAATTGTGCTAGAATGTTTTGTTTGGACTGGAAACTTGTAGCTTCCCATGTGCTGGTGTAACATGGTGGTGCTTTGGTTGTAGGATTCTTAGTCTGTTTTCATTGCTGGGTGAAGTGCTAAAAGTGCCAGCTACAAAGAATAAGATGTGCTTGTGTGAGAATATTTGAGCAGGGATAGCTTCAAAATTATTAAGAGCCTGATATATCTTAGCAGCAAAGTGACTAGTGATTATTATGGTTATGCTTGCTTACAGCTAGCCTGTTGATCAGCAAAATGCCCTTGGTGGCAGCTGGGACAGTAATTTTTCTCACATAGTCACTTATCGCAGCTTGGCAGATAGCTAGATAGAGTGTGAGCTCATGGAGGAAACCAATGTGACGTTCTTTCTGTCTGCTGCCATGTACTTGCTCATGGTGTGTTCACTTAGAGGCTTGTGGCAGACAGAACAAAGCTGCTCTTGATCCTAAGTGGCTTATGATCTTTGCTTATCTGGCAGAGCTGGGGCCTGCTAAGAATGAAGCTTCTTACTATGCACCATCAGCGTAGCTGATGGCCTCAGAGGAGAAGGGTAGTAGTATATGTAATTGAAGCTGCTGTTTCAATAGTATCAATGGGATTTATCTGCATTGCTCCATAGCAGTGGGGAAACTTATGTTGTGGAGAATACTAGTAGGTATACAACCAAGAGGAACCTCTTAAAGAAAATATTAGACATCAAGCAGCAGCACTGCAGAGCCAAAGCATCCATCTTCCTTACTGGTTTGTATGTACCTTCTCTGACAGGTATTCGATCAGTGAGCTTCTATGAGCACATCATCACAGTGGGAACAGGGCAAGGTTCCTTATTGTTTTACGATATCAGAGCCCAGAGGTTCCTGGATGAAAGCCCCCACGTGCCTGCTATGGACAGAAGCAGAAATTAGGAGGAAGTGAAATTTTGAAGTTGACTACTGGGAAAGGCTGGCTGGTGAGTAGCTTGTAGCTGTAGGAGACCCTTTACACAGGAGTGCCGTAGGGCTCTAGAACCGGTTCTTTTTGTAGTAATGGGAGCTATTGTATGAAATGCATCCCAGCGAAACAGTGATCATGTAACTGATAACTGTAATCATGGAAAGCAAGAAGTGCTGCAGAATTGCTTTCTACAAAAGCTTTATGAAAGGGTATTGAATGGTTGGTTGCTTGAGTGTAAGGCATACTGACTACTTTTCTTATGCACTGATTCATAAATGAACTAGATTTTGTATCTTTATTTTCAAATGTAATCTAACTTCTAGTTTTCAGAACCTCAAACACAAAATACATTGTCTTCCTTTAAAAACGTGCTGCTCTAACGTGGTACTCAAAGTAAGAGAGATTTAATTTAATTGTGTGCAATTTTAGAAACTGTGGCTTCCTGAGGTAATGCCATGGCAGGCACTTGAGTTCAGTTTCCTGTATGTTATCATAAAGCAGTTAATGGCTTTGTCTAACTTCTCTCTATCTTTTGTATCATTGTGATGTAACTTTAAAAACTAATGAAACTTGATATCTTCCCTACCCTTCACCTTCCCCCCTCCAATGTTTGGCCCAAATGTCCTCAGAAAAAGCTTCAGGACAACTCTGGTATCTTCAAGTTGATCTGTCTGAAGCTTCAGGGAATATTAACAGAAAAGATCCCTTTTTAGGCTCTGGAAGCTACCTTCTGCTTTGTGAAACAAGGTTTTGGTTTGTTTGGCAACAATAACAATCTAAACTTTCCTTTAACAGAATCATGATGAAACCTGGAGGAATTATTTTTCTGACATAAATTTCTTCCCAAATGCTGTTTACACCCACTGCTACGACTCGTCTGGAACGAAACTCTTTGTGGCAGGAGGCCCCCTTCCATCAGGACTTCATGGGAATTACGCTGGTCTCTGGAGCTAATGATAACTCTTTATAAATGCTGATCTTTACACAGATTTCCACTTTTCTTTCCCTTTTTTTTAACAACAAAATTGTGTGGTGCCATTGATTTCTGATTTAAATGCAATTTATTTTTTGGCAGAGTTTTCTGTTGGTCTCCAACAGTCTTGTACATCTTTTTGAACCAGTTTTTTGCTTTAACCTCCTTGATCCTTTATATGAAGGGTTTTTGAAATCCCGTTTTTATTGTATTTACTCCAAATGACTCTTCCCCCACATTTAGGCTAACTTGGCCATGTGCCCCCTCCCCTACTTTGCTGTGAGGTAGGATTCCTTTCTTAAAGAGTGTTGCTCCTGGGCTTTCTGTGAAAGTCTAGGGGCTGCGTGTCTGCAGATACTTGTGTCAGTTACATTACCTGGAGTGAGACTACTTGTAATTAAAAAATATTAAAAATATTTATAAGAGCTAAGCTACTACTTTATCTGCAGAGCCTGGCCCTGGCCTGGGTTGATCTTATTTTTTAAAAGTACAAGTCTAACGACACTGTTTATACGTAGAGGAACACAGTAATTTTAAAGCTGTACTCATTAGAGCCCAGGGACGGATTCCCCAGGGATATTGCCCATCAAGCCCAAACTGCAGAAGTGCAGGAGTTCTCAAAAGTGCGTTTGTACTTGAATTGTAGTTTTCAGCAGTGCCAGGAGCAAAAATTGATCTTCTGTTCCTTCTCTGCCTGTCCCAGGTATCAGCCTGCACAACTGGAGTTTGCATAGGCTGTTCTGCAGCATGGCTATTGCAGGTGACATTACATTGAGGGCCTGCAAAGGTGCTGAGAGGAAATGGGGGCTGGGGACATGAGTGTTCTTGTCTTTCAAAATGAACTAAATCTATCCATTTTCCAGATGAGCCAAGGTTCCTGAGGATGCTGCTGTGGTAGCTCATGGGTTCTTCATAAACTGCCTAAAACCCAGGACCTTTTTGTCCCAGGTTGTGGAAACTTTTCCCATTTTAGCTGTTCTGGTTGGCCATCTCCTCTAATAAGCCAATGGAATAAATAAACTGGGGTGGTTGTTTGGTTTTTTTTTGGGTTTTTTTTTTTTTTTTTTTTTTTTTTTTTTTTTCTCCAAGGTTAAAGAGTGCATCTCGGACTTGTCTAATGCAAGCTAGAAGCTTTCCATGTAGCAAGATAACTTGCTGTTAGCTCACGTTGTGCTACCATCTGCTGTCATCCTGCTTGCTATAGGAGAGGCTCAGTCTTTCCCCAAATCCCCTGCTGCCTTCTGCATTCAAACTCCCTCGACCTTCACATGTGACTGGGTGGGGACAATAGGTCCGATGCCCTTCAGGTCCAGCTGTGAAGTGTGTGCATTCCAGGGTGATGGTCTTACCTAATACTCAGCTAAAATGCAGGACTCTAGGGTGCTCCTCCTAGCCTTTTGGCAGACACCAAACTCTCGGCTTGTTACTGACGCCTCTGTCCTCTGCTAGGATGAATGCCTTTCCCCTGCCCCTGTCGCCAGTGGAGCAGAGCGTGCCTGTACCTTGCTGCTTTGGTGCCAAATGGGCAGTTGGCTGAAGCTGAGAAGAAAGACGAGGCTGGGACATGCTCTGTTCTCCTGTCTTTGCTGGAGATCACAGCCACCACTGTAGAGTAGCTCTAGTCCCTTATGCAGTCCCTGCCAGACTGCCTAGAGGTAGTCTGCATGTGTCCTTGCTGTCCCTCTCATCTTTGTACTCAGTATCTTCATCAGTAACGCCAAGCAGTGAGACTCAGGCTTAATTTCCAGTTGGTAGTGGAGACTTGGATAGAAATCCTGCAAGGAATGCAGTTCCCTCCCATCTGGGTGGAAATTCTGGCAAGAGAAGAGCTCTTCCAGATGTGCACCTGTCCCAGAAGTATAATTTACTCACGCTGAGCACTGACATGGGCACTTCACAAACAGATCTTCTTGTGGTGTTTCATAATTCTACTTCCCTTGTGGGTTGGTTGCTTAAACTGAATCAGTTCACGGCATTGCGTGCGTGGCTATTTAGGCTTTTCTCTGAAAAGAGGCAAATTATATACCATGGGGTAGTGAAGGAGCTCTCAAATTTTACAGTTGTTCATTGTTTTTTAAAGATGTTGTAATGGTGCCTGTGTTGTTCTGTGATGGCAACATACTGCTTTGGTTATTTTAGGGGTTTTGAAAAGTGGAAGTATACAGAGAAAAACAAATCTTGGTGAAGTATGGCAGGATGTGTATTTCGGCAGGATGTGTATTTCTAGGATTACTCCTCCAGCTACTGTGTAAGATCACTCTGTCACAGGGAACATGTTCTGGTTAGGTTTTGGGGGGGGGCTTGGTTTGAGGTGCCTTCCCCCCCCCCCCCCCAAGAAACTTGACACTTGAGTCTGAGTGTCTTCCAATTCTGCTGAAACAACAGTTACTAGTTAGGCAATTAGTGTCACCAGTGCCAAAGGAAAACTTCTGGTCTGGAAATCCTAGCCCTGATGTTGATCTATTAATTGAAGCATATTCCAGGTCTTGGTGAGGGGGCAAAAAGGGTATTTGTATGGACTGAGCTTCAGCCTCTAAACACGGAGGCTGATCTTTCTGCAGAGTCTCTAGGTTACTGAAGAGGTCTCCTTGGCATCCCTGGAAAGTGTCCCCCTCTGCTGACTCTGATCTCCACGAGTACCTCAATGTGTGGTCCTAAAGCCTGATAGTGTGAGTGCCCTTTTCCTCTCTTTTTCTGCATAGGAAGCTTTGGACAATTCTCAGAAGAATCTGGACAGTGATGTAAAATTCTTCAAGTCTCACATGCTTCTGTGTACTCTGCTTTCAGGGTGCTTTCTTGCAAAGATAACTTCTCATGAGGAGGGAGCCATCCTTGTTGCTGTATGAAAAGCCCCCCAAAAAACTGGAAACAAACTAGATAGTGCTGTAAGCATGCAAACAAATTGGGCCAGAGAGAACTTAATTTCTAGCCTGTTTCAGTGGTTTTAAATGCTTGTAGCGATACAGATGTTAAGTTTCAGAATATTTTGTGGTTAGCCATATGTCACTTTTGGTCCAGTCAGCGTTAGAAATTGAGGCAGAGAAAGGTGATGATATGCCAACTGTCCAAATATAAGTGATAGGAGAAAAAGCCAGGTTTTCTTACTTGATTTGATTTTGTTGCCCTACTGGTTTAGATATCAGAATTGAAATCCAGGATCATGGTGAGAATAGTAGGGGTTTCCCATCGAAGTGCAGGAATGGCTGTACAGCAGGGAATCTCTCTGCTCTGCATGGAGGTGAGTTGGGTGCACCTTGTTGTTCAAATGGCAGATATACCCCTGCGATGGATGGAATTGTCTGGTGACTGCTTCAGTAGCTTCTTGAATGGCTCACTGTGCTCTGCTGAGACCCAGTGGCATTTGCATTTTCAGGCTGTCTTATCTTTTCCAATGTTTCTTAATGATTTCCCTCCCTTGCTCTTTCCTGCCCTCCTGAATGATCTGTTTGGGGTTGCCTTCTCCACCCCAAATCATCTCAGTCTTTACTGTAGCAATATTGTACTTGCAGAGGTGACCTCTGTCGAGCAAAAATGGGCTTGCAGGCACTTTGTCAAGCCATGCTTGAGACCTTCAATTTGCTTTATTTTAAACTGGATAGACCTTTGAGGCTGGCTCAGACTGTAGAACTGGGCAGTTGCCCTAGTACATGTTTCACTAATGGGAGGATTACACAGTAACAGTCTATTCCTGGGGGGGAACAGACTCTGGTTTATCTCACATCAGGCACTTGAAGGAGAGAAAAGAACTTTAATCATAACAGACCTTCAGACTTTTCTTCCTGCTATTGACTTTTCAGTCATGTGGGATCTTTTGTGCTGCTGGTGAGTGTAGGAAGCAGCTAATTTTACTGCTCAGCTCTTTTCAGTAGACTACCATGTTAATTTGGGTATCTTTATGAATACCCAATCATATGTAATCAAACTAGTGACTTAATTATGGGTTCGATAATACCCAGCTTGTAAGTACTGGGTAGCAACCCCTCAGTAACAATTGGGTGTTATGTGATGGACATTCCTAAGGAAGCAGAAGCTACTTTGCAGTGTTGGCTTGAGCACAGCAATGAGGGTGGTGCTCACCCTCTTCACCAAACACCTTATTCCTGGTAATTCCTCCAGCTTTCTCCCTTGTACAGTCAAGTCAGCCAGGGAGAATTGCTAGTGCTCTCCTCAGGTGCTTTCTGGGATTGCTGTAAAGAAGTGAGTCCATTTGTTTGGTTCCCTCATCAGTGCTGCTGGTGTTAGTCCAAGGCGAGTAAATTACCAAAGAATAGTTAATAGGTGTTTGTTCCTAGTCTCAGTTGTTCATTTTCCACATAGATCCATTTTTAAGATTCATTGCAAGAGTGCCCAGTGATCTTACTGGACTTAGTCTGTCCATAAAGGTGTTATTCACATTGTGGGTGACTCTTGTGACTCCCTTAATGAGGGGGACTCCTGAACTTCATTATGGGGATATATTTGCTGCCTCCATTTCAAGTCTTTGGCAGCTTTTTGTATCTTAATCCTTAAGATACTTATGTATCAGTTATTCTTCTCCAGAATTTCATCCTCTTCCTTCACCTGAGCACTTGCTTTGTATATAGCTTGCAGCTGCAGAGTTAAGATTAAAGTTATGATCCAGCTATGTCGAGTGGTGGTTTGGTGTCTTAATTTCTGCCCTTCAGTTGAGAGGTACTTACTGACCTTGTGAACTAATGTCCCTCACCTGGTGCAGATGTGAAATAAAGCAGGCTTGCCTGGACCCTTCATGGAGGTCACCTGTTTTGTTTGCAAGAAACCAAGAACAGATGGGCTGTCAGTTACTGCGTCTTGGCAAAGCAGCATGCATCTTTCAGCAGTCAGGTGGGAGCTCTGAGATCTGTTTGTGGTGGTCTGATACCCTGATTTTCCATAAACCCACTTTTCCAAGGTGTCTGAGAGGTTCTTAATTAGCTTCTGTCGTAATTGCTACTATGACTAAATTGCTGAACTCGGGTACAGCTCGTTCCTAGGAACACTGTTGCAGAGCTGTGTGTGATGCAGGCGGAGCTGATCCTCCGGCAAGCCCATGCTGAGCCCTGGACTCCCATGCTAGCCAGGCACACGCTCTCTAGCTTAAAGCCAAGTGAAAATCCCTGTGTGCACTGCTGGCCACCCCACTGCCAGACCCCATGGTGTGACCTCAACTTAAAATGCATTTCTGAGTGTTGCAGTGCCTTCAGTAACTTATTTTAAAGTCTCTGAAGCACAGACACCAGGAATTTGTCCGTGTTGCAGACAAGGGAGAGTGGAAAGGAGAATACAGCCACATCTTGTCTGAAGGGATCTCCTGTGTATGCTCTCCCTTGCCTCTGCAAGTGGGCACAACAAAAAAAAAAACCCAAAAAAACCCCAAAACCCTTGCAACATAGTGTGATGTCTCTGTAGTCCTAGATGTTGATTCTTTGACCTCAGAACAAAAATCTAGGAGTCAATACATTGTTTTCTTAAGAACTGCTTTTCTAGATTCCCTTATTAAAAGGGAAAATTCAGGTGCTGAATCTTAAAATCTCATTAAACTTGTACTTTTTATTTGCCCATTCACCTGGTCTCCTTTCCTTTCCAAGGCCTCCCACAGTCTCAGGGTGTATAAATCACTATGACTCATCCAAATAATACTGAAACAGACCAACCAGAGATTAATGTGCCTTCCTCTTCTGGTACCTTGATCTTTGTAAAGTTATCTCAGAAACTTGTCACTGTCTTAGGGCTGAATACATGCATTGTCTTTTTCTAAGATGTACGTGTTGAAGTTGCAACAGGTTTGTACTGTTACTTGTGACTTGTTCCATTTGTTTTAGGATGTGGCGTAGACACAAATCCATGCGCTGGTTTGTCTTGGGATCAATCTTACCTGTGACATCTATCAGTGCTTGCTTGTATGTTAATGTGTACACAAATGCTGGATCTTCCCCATTGCCTACGATGTATATGATGCACAAACTACACAAGGTGTTTTAAAATGTGTGGTGATCACAACTTGTTGCCTGAGGGTAGGATGTCTTACAGTGAACTGTTTTAAGTGTTTTTTTTCCAAATATATTTAATAAGATCCAAAGCCTGGGGGGGGGGGGAGGGATAATCAGGACTTGCTGATACTTGCTGACTTTTGTTCTGAATCCAGGGTCTGATGTTTGTTAACAACTCTTGTAATTCCACCCATTTAACAGAGCCTTTCTCAGCTTGCTGTTTCTGTTGTGAGCTGTGTCAGAAATAGCACTGGATCTTGAACTATCACAGAAGCTGTCAAGTGAAGTAGTAACAGCTCTCTTCAAATGTTACAATACACATTTTTAACTGTAAGGTAAAACTGTTCAAAATTATTGATGCAGCTTGCAAATGGAATGGTGGGAAATTGCAGATAGTATGCGAAACCAGCCTGTCTGCACATGGGGCTCAGTGTTCAGAGTTACCTTGTAAATTGTTTCTCCTCTCTGAAAAGCGATTTCCCCCCCCCCCCAATACAAAGACATTACACGTTTGGCTTTGTTTTCTGAATTTGCAAAGGATATCTTTGTTCTTAAACTCAAACTGACATCTGGAATTTGGGCTGAGTTTCTGTCTCTTATGCAGATAGCAGAGGATGGTGTGATTGATACAAGATAACCTTACAGCTGGGAAGGGACATCTTGTTCATAAGAGCATGGAAACAGGAACACTTCTTCACTTGCTGTGGCCTTCAGTGGGCATGCATATCCACAATTAACTGAAGTATAGTACTGCATTCTGTTGATCCATGAGGCTACCTTTGTTTTTAGAATCAGCACGATTAGTCATCAGTGTATTGACATTAATACATGGTCAAGGAGCTCTAATGTATGTGTATTTCCTGTGCTAACTGTATCTGTTCTCTCTGTACCCTAGTGCAGACTTAATCTGGAGTTCTCTTTTTAGTTCTTGCTAACTTTGGAGTTTCTTCAAATTCCGTAAGGTCCTGTTTTTATCACAGTCACTTTTCAGAGTAGAACGGATTGGTTTAACTTTTTGTAATCTTTAGCACCTTCCTCTTCTCTCATTTCTTCCTAGTTCACCTTTAACAATCAGTTCAAAGCTGCTTGCCTAGTCTGAAAAATAGAGAGTCATAATAAAAAGAAAACCTATAGCCCACTGTAGAAAGATCACTCTCTGCTTTTACCATAAACTTCAGTGGCTGGCTGGCTGCCTCGCAAGTGGAGACTCCACTCCTGCGCAGTCTACAGAAGCTGAAATTCTCTCGCATCCATATTGTACGGTGGATGTCAGCAGATCAGGAAGTGGATGTGCCCTGCGTCTGCACCCAGTGTGTTTGTTAAACTGATCAGTGGTGGTTTAGTCAACCAGAGAACTGGCATCTTTGGCTGCTACTCAATGTTATAACTAAAGATTACATTGAGGGCAAAAACAGGATGGTGCATCAGTGACTTTCTGCTGACTTGATCCCATTTAAAGGCTTTCTCCACAGACTTTTTTGTCTTTTGCATATTTGGATTATGAAAAAACTGTGCTATAGTAGGGCTATGAGCTAAACTCTAACTGTGCTCAAAAGGCAAAAGTTATTATAATGAGCTTTGGCCAGCAGTAATGCCAAAGGCTGGCTATGCTCAGAGATGAGCTGGTAATGGAGTGTTAGCAATGGAAGCCTTGAGGGTTTGCTCCATCATGCCTTATGTTTATGCGACTGCAGATTAGTTGCTCTCAGAGCTTGTGAAACTGCTGGTCATCCCTCTTCAGATGAGATGTGAAGGTGGTATGGTCAAGTACTCTGGACTCTTCTGAAGACGACTGTGGTAGAAGAGCTGTGAAGGTGTAGGCTGAAACTGATCATTTTAGGTCATCTGTGTGTTGCTTGACTACATGGACAATGTAACAGTGATTTTTACAGATTTCTTTCCATGTGTCAGTCACAAATAACTCTTAATTTGCCATTTGGAGGAAAAATGTTAATAGATACATTTGCAGATCAAATTAAGAGCCTAATTTGCCATCTTGCATTAACCGGGTTACTGTGTTCACATGCCAGAAAGATGTTGCTCTTTGAAAAAGCATGTTAGTGTATGTGGCAATGACCCATGCACTTTTTAAATACATAGATCTGTACATTCTCACCTGAGTATCGTTAACCATGCTGTAGTCTGACAAATGGATCTTTTACTACTGCCCTGTTATATAGATAATTGTAATTAACTGCAGTTTGTTTTTTCCACTACTTGAAGTTGTGTGATCTGAAAATTGGTGAACAAAAAATATTTGTGCATCTTACTATGGGTATCTCTAAATAAAATGTATTTGTATAGTGTGTTGGCTTGGCTGATGGTTTCCTTTATTTGCTAATCATCCCACTGCAAGTAAATCCAGGGCAGTTTGAGAGCATGTGGGCTTGGGTTTCTCCCTGTAACAGTCCAGCCTCTGTGTTGACATGACTGATTCAAAGGAAATAGTGAACTGTTGTTTTTCCTTCACCAGTGAGTGGATTGATATCCCAAGGGCAGGTTCTCAGCTTATTCCTGTTTTTCATAGCTTAAACATCAGTCCTGTTCTCTGTACAGCTGCATAACACTCCTTGCTTCCATAGGAAATGTATCTAATGGCAGAGTTGGGACTGTTACACTCTTCAAAGCATCTCCTTCCTGTTCTCTTCTTCTGGTACCTCATTTGTCTTGAGGCAAGAGTTTCCTTTTAACCACTTCATTTTTCTAAGAAGGAAGTACCTCTTAGAAGTGTTGGACAGCACAGATACCTATAGGTAGACAGTTAGGTATAGGTCTAAGGGTTTCAGGAAGACCTTATGTACCAAAAATGCATCTGTAGCACTAGAACTTCCACCATATTTTCATTGCACAGAAAAGTGAGGCCCCTGTCCAGCTGTCCTATTTCCCTGCCTCTTCTTCCCTGCCTAGAATTGGGAAGGTTATTTTTTGGAGAGGAGGAATGTCCTTAAGAGATCTAAGCTTTATGTTGGAGGTTAGAATCATGTGCCTAAAAGCAGCTCCTGCATCCCCATCTTCTTCACACTTAGCCTCACCCTGAGGTGCTAGTTTCCATGGTCATGGACAAACTGCAGCTTTGTATGCAAGCTATGGGAGACCACGTATCCAGCTGCACTATCTCTGCTCCCTGTAGTACTGTAGTAGGCATTACTGATGCTTGTGGATGCTGGAAGAGGAGAGTCTAAAAGGCATGTGAATACTATACTGTCATCCTACTGAGTCTTATACCAAAACTGTTTGAGAGCTGAGAGATGCAAAAAAAAAAAAAAAAAAAAAAAAAATATCCCTGGCCCTGGAGACATGCAGGAGATGATGGGTTAGATGTGTGGTGGTATGAGGCTAGAAGGCATTGGCAGCAGTACAACCTGTGGCTCCTGGCTTGCCTCCTGTCACAGCCATGGATTTAGATGAGCTTGTGCCAACCCCTCAGTGTGGAAGCTGGAGCTGAACTGCTCCTGAGCTGTGCTCTGTTCCTAGATGGTCACGCTTGCTGCTGCTCCTCCTTAACACAGAACGGGTTCCCTGCCAGGCTCATGCTTTTGTTTCTACCCCTAAGCCTCATAAGAAAGTGAGAGGAGGGTGAAGGGACGGTTACTTTAAGCTATAGAAAGGGCTCTGGCCATGAGGGTTACTAACTCCCCAGCTGCATCAGATGCTCCATTGAGTACAGCATTCAGATGGTGTGGGACCTGTCAGCTGACTTGCAGGACCAAAAAAGGATTGGGGATGGCTGAGGACCTCAGGAAGTACCAATACAGTCAGTACTCATCAAGCTCCTCCTAGATGTGTGTCCAGCTTAAATCTCAGCAATAAAGAGTCCAAATCCTCCCCCAGCACCTAATTCTAGCATTCACCTATTTTGTCCCATCATCTGTCTTGCAGGTTCCCTTGCTTTCCCATTCACTGTGCAGATGAAGCAGTTTGTTCCCTTCTGTGGGGCAGCTCATCTCTTTTTGTTGAAAGGGATTTTTAACTGTTTCATGGCCACGGTCTTCACTCTTTACACTGAACAGTCCAGCTTCCCTCAGCGCTTTCTCACTGGCTGTGCTTGGCATGTGTGTGTGTGGCCATTGTCATTTCTGGCTGTGGAACCAAGACAAGATCCATTGTACTCCTTGGCCTGGAGCCTGCAGCGGGTCTACACTGCTATTGACTGTGCTTTTACTGTACACTACAAACACGGTGGCAGTGCACATTATGCCTTTCAACACTCAATCTGTTGCCTGCCTCCAACTCCCAGCCCAGCTGCTGCAGGTTTGCATGACTGTCATCACTTCCCTTCTTGGGTGTATTTTGTTTCTGATCTTTGTGACTTGGGATCTCAGCTCTTGCCAGTTGGTGGCACTGCCGTTGCAGAACCAAGACAGCACTGTGGGAATAGTTTCATACTGGTTCTGTTAGTTCTTCCTAGCCATAGCTGTATTCATCCTGTCTGCTTCTGAATGGAGGATCAGGATAGTCTTTCCCAGTGCAAAGTGCTTTCAAGGTCCAGTAAATGGATTAATAAATGAAGAGATGCCAGGAACATAGTGCTCGAACTGTTCTTTGGGCAAGGGTAGCCCATTCTGTCAGAGATTGAAAGTGAGCAAGTTCACAGTGTATTAGAAAACAAATACCTCCGTGCTTTGTCTCCCAACTTCCTCAGCCCCCCCCCCAAGCCTCCTCATCTGGAAGAACAAATGTCAGGATGGCTTCAGCCCCCTGCAAGGCTCAAGGGACCACGCAGCCAACATGGCATTTGGGAGCTACTGATCAGCCGCTCCAAAGTATCGCCCTGCACAGAGGGTCTTACCTTTCCCTCTTCTTTAAGGTGTACTACGAGCTGGGAGAGGTAAGAGAGAAGCCACAGGCCTTAAGTGCAGAACTGCAGTCAGAAAGTCAGCGTGACAGTTGCTTGGACTGTTTGTGCCAAAGACATAAACAGAGTGCGGGTCATGTTCCAGGGATGCTGAAGTCTCAGCAGAAAGATTTGCAGCCCCTGTAATTGGTGCCTGTGTTTTTTTCCTATGTTGTCAAGTTTCCCTGTTTCAGGGGTTTCCTTTCTCCACAGACCCACCGCAGTGCCTGGTGCGTGTTTAACATTAGGCACACGGACTCATCTACAATAGAAATTTCAGAGATTCTAGACAACTGGAAAGGATGTGACTAGATTTAAGGTTGCCTTTGGGGAGACACAGACTGGCACTGTTGCTGTAAAACTCCTCCCCATATAGCTGCTGTATTCTAGGTAAGTATTCACCTAGGGAGCAATGCTGGCTAATTTCTCCATGTATACGAGCCCTAAAAGAGGTCTCAGAGCCAAGAGGGTGAGGAATGGTTGGTCAGCACTAAGAAAAACACCTGGGAAAGCGCGCCAGCGAGGATGCCAGTAGAGAGCTATTAAGCTATAACAACTTCTGATCTTGCGCTCTGATGAAACCACTTCATAAGAGACTTTTTTCTCTTCCAGGAAAGAAATTCTAGGAGTAATGATGACTTGCCATGTGTATTTATAGGAGCATCTCTTTCCTGTTAATCGCAGAAAGCCAACTTTAGCTTTTTACCTGTATAAACAGGATTTGACTCAAAAAAAAAAATTTTCCCTGTTATCTTGGTGCATATACAGTAGGCTGCTGCTGTTGTACTTTGAGCATATTTGGTTTTGGGGAAAGCTTTTAGTCCTGCGCTCTGGGCTGCTCAACTTTGCTTAGGGGAAGGGAAACATCCAGAGCTTCAATGTTCTGCACAGAGCAATAGAAAGTGACTACAGGGAAAAGTCTGGCTCATATGACATGGATTTCCCTGTCACCTTTCTTTCTCAACTTACTAACACACTCTTGGAATAAGAAATAGTCAGAGAGGTCAAGTCGTATCCCCAAATGCTGGGTTCCTGTACTCTCCAAATGACAGAATAGCTGAGGTTGAAAGGGACCTTTGGAGATCACCTAGTCCAAACCCCTGCTCAAAGCAGGGTCAACTAGGGCAAGCTGCCCAGGACCATGTCCAGTCAGGTTTTGAATATCTCCAAGGATAGAGACTCCACAACCTCTCTGGGCAACCTGTGCCAGTGTTTGACTACCCTCACAGTAAAAAAAGTTTTATGTTTAAATGGAATTTTCCGGTTTTTAATTTGTGGGTCGTCACTGGGCACCACTGAGAAGTCTGGCTTCATCTTCTTTAGTCACTTCCATGAGTTAAGGGACTGATAAGATCCCCCTGAGCCTTCTCTTCTCCAGGCTAAACAATCCCAGCTCTCTCAGCCTGTACCTGTATGTCAGGTGCTTCAGTCCCTTAATCATCTCTGTGATCCTTCATTGGACTCCCTCCAGTATGCCCATGTCTTTCTTGTATTGTGGAGCCCAGAAGTGGACACAGCATTCCAGATGCGTCTCACCAGTGCTGAACTGGTGAGAGGAGGGGAAGGATCACCTCCCTCAATCTGCTGGCAGTACTCTTCCTAATGCAGCCCAGGATGTTGTTGGCCTTTGCTGCAAGGGCACATGGCTGGCTCGTGTTCCACTTGTCCACCAGGACTTCCAGGTCCTTCTCTGCCAAGCTGCTTTCCAGATGGTTGGCCCCAGCCCATACTGGCATATGGGGTTATTCCTTCCCAGGTGCATAACTTCACATTTCCCTTTGTTGAACTTCATGAGATTCCTGTTGGCCCATTTCTCCAGCCTGTTGAGGTCCCTCTGAATGGCACCATGACCATCTGGTGCATCAGCCACTCCTCCTGGTTTTGTGTCATCAGTGAACTTTCTGAGGCAGCACTGCCCCACTGTCCAAGTCATTAATGAACATATTCAACAGCACTGGCGGCAGGACCAAACCCTAGGGTACACCACCAGTGACTGGTCTCCAGCTAGACTTTGTGCCACTGATCACAACCCCTTGAACCCAGCAGTTCAGCCAGTTTTCAATCCACCTCACTGTCCATATACCTAGTCTGTTGTATTGGGTTTGTGTGGCAAAGTTTTGGTAGCGGGGGGTGGGTGGGTTACAGGGGTGGCTTCTGTGAGAAGCTGCTAGAAGCTTCCCCTATGTCTGATAAAGCCAATGCCAGCTGGCTCCAAAATGGACCTGCTGCTGGCCAAAGCTGAGCCAATCAGCAACGGTGGTAGCACCTCTGTGATAACGTATTTAAGAAGGGGAAAAAACTGCTGCACAACAGCAGCCAGAAGAGAGAGGAGTGAGAATATGTGAGAGAAACAACTCTGCAGACACCAAGGTCAGGGAAGAAGGAGGGGGAGGAGGTGCTCCAGGCGCTGGAGCAGAGATTCCCCTGCAGCCCATGGAGAAGACCATGGTGACGCAGGTTGTCCCCCTGCAACCCATGGAGGTCCACAGTGGAGCAGTTATCCACCTGCAGCCTGTGGGGGACTCCACGCCAGAGCAGGTGGATGCGCCCGAAGGAGGCTGTGGCCTCGTGGAGAGCCCACGCTGGAGCAGGCTCCTGGCAGGACCTGTGGCCCCATGGAGAGAGAGGAGCCCATGCTGGAGCAGGTTTGCTGGCAGAACTTGTGACCCTGTGGGGGACCCACGCTGGAGCAGTCTGTTCCTGAAGGACTGCACCCCGTGGATGGGACCCATGCTGGAGCAGTTCGTGAAGAACTGCAGCCTGTGGGAAGGACTCATGTTGGAGAAGTTCATGGAGGACTGTCTCCCGTGGAAAGAGGGACCAGGACAGAGGGACCCCACGCTAGAGCAGAGGAAGAGTGTGAGGAGGAAGGAGTGGCAGAGACAACGTGTGATGAACTGACCACAACCCCCATTCCCTGTCCCCCTGTGCCGCTCGGGTGGAGGAGGTAGAGAAATCAGGAGTGAAGTTAAGCCCAGGAAGAAGGGAGGGGTTGGGGGAAGGTGTTTTTAAGATTTGTTTTTATTTCTCATTATCCTACTCTGTTATTAATTGGCAATAAATTAAATTAATTTTTCCCCAAGTCCAGTCTGTTTTGCCCGTGACAGTAATTGCTGAGTGATCTCCCAGTCCTTATCTCGACCCACGAGCCTTTCGTTATATTTTCTCTCCCCTGTCCAGTTGAGGAGGGGGAGTGATAGAGCAGCTTTGGTGGGCACCTAGTGTCCAGCCAAGGTCAACCCACCACATCTGTACTTCATCAATTTGTCTATGAGGCTGTTATAGGAAACACTGTTGAAAGCTTTGCTAAAGTCAAAGTGAAGAACATCCCCTCCTCTCCCCTCATCTACCAAGGCAGTCATTTCATCGTAGAAGGTGATCAGGTTGGTCAGACATGACTTCCCCAGTGTAAATCCATGCTGACTACTCCCAATCACCTTCTTGTCCTCAATATGTTTGAAAATGGCTTTCAGTACTATTTGCTCTATCAATCACCTTTGCAGGGACTGAGGGGAGGCTGACCAGCCTGTAGTTCCCCAAGGTCTCTCAAGCTCACTGATTTGTTCCTGCCATTGCCTGTTGCTGCATCTACAAATGGCCCTTTTACAATTTAAAGCAGATGACTGACATTTAACCAGAGTTGGCAAATATCCTTGGACATGCTATTCAAAACATTCTCCTAAAATATATCACAGGATAAAAATGCTTGTAATTTATCCTAAGATGAAGTTTGGGGGAAAACAGCAAATGGTGCAACATCCAAGTTTCCACTTTACAACACTATTAGTTTATTACCAATCAATTACAGGAACATTTACATTATCTGGAGTAAGGGAGGGTTGAGATTCCACTAGGCCCGTTAAAATCCAGCTGATAAAGGCAGATGCTCTGTAAGCACTGCAAGAGGCACTGTGCAACATGGTGCAAGGATGTTTAAAAGTCTCTAGCAGGACATGAGGATGTCGATGCGGCCCAGTAACTGAATTAGCTTTGCATTTACAGGACACTGCAGCTGAGCTAATCAGCCATCCCAGAATGAACTAGCTCTGCATGTAAACAACTGGTGTCTCTGGTTGATAAACTTTGAGTTGCCTGTAACTTAAATTAGAAAAGGAACAGATAAAATAAATTCCTCTACATTTATTCTGGTATAAGCTGGTATAAGCTATACCAGCAAAAGGATTTTTTTGCTTCTAAGAACTTTCAACCTCTTAAAGAACAATTCCTAGCAATCATATTGGCCCACTTGTAGACAGTTTTAAAAGCACTAACAGATGATTATAAAAGTAGAAGTGTTCCAAAAATACCTGCTTTTTGTTCCACTAAGAAGCAGGATGCTCTAGTAGTGTCACAGTGGGACAGAAGAAATAGCTGGTTGTTAGCTTATGGACTGACTAGTGCGAAGTAACATTTGACAGTCAGAAATGATTTTCTATCACCAGCCCTGAGGTGTCTACACCCAAGAGTTCATAGAAGCATAGAATGGTTCGGATCAGAAGGGACCTTTAACAATCATCTAGTTCACACACACCCCCCTCCCCAAAATTCTTTAAGAGCTGGCCAGGGAAACTTCTGGCTTCATGGAAATAATTTTAATCTTCAGAAATTTTAAGAGGCTGGAAGCATGCCACTGTTTGAGCAGGGCACAGAGGGGTGACCAGATACCTGCAGACTACTTTCCTTGATGTCACAGGCAAAATAATGGAAAACTGATAAGGGACTTGATTAATAGAGAATTCAAGGCTAGATATACAGTTAATGCCAGGCAACAGGGTTGTGTGGAAAATAAGTCTGTTTAACAAAAGCCTATTTAATTCTTAGAGATTGTTTGGCTGATAAAGGTAACAGTGGGCACATCACAGAATTAAATCAGGGAGTATGACAGAACAAACTCAGCACTTACCATTAGCAGAGCACACACTACACATTAACAACTGCCAACATCCTCCCCGAAACAGGTGTTTATAGCGAGGTTCTACAGGATCAATATCAGGCTCAGGTGTGTTGAACTGTCTCAGCAATCTGGAAATAAGTACAAAGTCACCACAGATAAAATGTTTTGTGAAAAATGTTAGAGGAATGGAAAATAACAATGGGGTTAAGGTGGTTGTACAGAGCAATTTCAGATTCTGGTCACATGAAAATGCATCACCTTTTTCATACAGCCAAATTACAAGGTGAGAAAACTTGGACCAAGGGCTGCAGGGGGCACCTACAGAAGAGGGTCTGTCTCCAGGCATGCACTGACTCTAAAGCATGATCAAGCAGTCCAACATGAATTCCCAGGATGATGCTGAGACATGAGAGACTAATACAGCTCGTGGATGTTAGGAATTTTAATGGCCTGGGCTGTATGAAGGCTAGACACAATGATATCGTTACCCTTTCTGCCTTCAATGCCGTGAATCAATGAATGGCATCTATACCAGAAGGGCTTGCTTCCACAACTGAAATGGCAACCCTTTCAAGTACAATTGTTGCTGAAGCCTTGCTTCTGCATGCATATTAACACAATCTAATGCATTGGATCCCATTTCTAGACAGCATCTTTACAAGTTTCACCCCAAGTCTAAATGCAGCAGCAATCCCTGGTATGCCCAAGGATAACATCTCTTGAGACAACCCCACTTTGCATCCAAGATTTTCAATTGTTCCACTATAACTAGAGAGAATTCCTAACTCCCTGCAAACTCAACTCAAACCTGAAAGTCAAGCTTGGTTTCTTTGTGCAGAGCCTCTCCCTTACAGAGTCCAAGTATGACCGGATACGTTGTCTCTTTGAGGCTACTGGAGTATATTTTGGAGAAAGGTAGTGCTGTTGATGCAGGTGTCATGGGTTAAGGCTGTAAGAACAGTTTGCAGAGAAGAGCAGTATTTTTATTAGACCAAGTGATGTAACTGGGGGAAAAAACAGGCACAAAGAAAATACAAACTTCAGACTAAATAGTGTAAAACTGCTCTGAACTTCAGATCAGTTGGACTAATTGTCCAATGAGTCTGAGGGGCAAGGGTTGGTAGTGTGGAAAGTAGAAGAGAGCATTAGCAAGAGGAGGGAAGATATACTGCAGCCCGAGCCTGTGAGGAATAGATGGTTTTCATTTCTTGTCTGTAACACAGTAGAGCAGACTTCTGAACTAGGAACAGGGTGATATTCTTAACACAAGTGGTTTCCCCCCACTCCCAAATGTGACTGGCAAGTAGAATGCCAAAGCACCAGAATGGTGGTTTCCAGCCTGTGGTACATGGACTGCAGGCTATTTAAGAAATCTGCAGTAGGTGACTGAGAAAAGCAATCCTGAAGTAAGCTTAAACATACAGTCCGGTGGGATTTGCACCTGCACTGGATTATTCTTTAGTAGTTGGAAAACTGAAAAGGTTGCAAATCCTTGTAACAGCAGATAAAGTCCTGACACAGGCAGTAGATAGAATTTGCCTGCCAGGCCTGGTCAAACCTTTGCTATGTTTAGTGCAGGGTCTCCTCTCCAAGCCTGATGTACTGAATATTTGGAGTGAGGGTCTGTGTCCCTGAGCCTCCATTAGTTTATTCCTTTAGCTCTCCTCTGGAAGCTTTGGTGGTGAAATATGCCATTTTCTCATTTATATTTACTCCATATACAGCAGAGAGGAGTCTACAGTGCTTTTGTCCTGGTATCCTTGTTTAATTTTCTCCTGCCAATGCTCCTGGGCAATTCTTCCAAATGCTCCTGGGCTGGATTCTGTGTGATATTCAAAGACACATTCCAGCTGGCACCACACCATCTGACTACAGCATCCCAAGAGCTCTCAGCCTTTGTTGTTGCACGCTGCACATCAAATATCCATCTTGATTAGCAAAGGATTGCCAAGTCATGATGAAAGAATGCTAATAATACCGATTAAATCTGCACAGATTATGGAGCCACAGACATGTTTGTCACAAAGCTTGTGAAACTTTGTTTAGAGCTATAATTAACTCCCTCCCCCCAATAGTAATAAACCAAAATATCAACAGCTGCCTCAAGAAAATCAACACTACCTGTGCACTATTTGGTCTGAATTTCAATTTAGCTCTAAAGGACCCTCTATCTTATTGGGAAAAGATGGGAATAGGGAGGTGTTGCTGCTTCTGAGCAGTAGGAACTGTTGTAGCTCCTGCCCATCTATGTAATAAATATCAAGGTCAGTCCAGGACACAGGCTGCTTAAATCTGTCTACTCAGAGAAGGCAGAAGCATGAACAACACTGATTAATTTTCAGATATTGCTTAGGGTAAAATGAGATTTGATGCCCTCTCTACTTACATGGAGAGTATGGGGTCAAGGGACAGAGGATGAGCAAACAGCAGTAAAGGAAATAAGACCACAGAAAAGGTCAAAAACCATGGGACGTATCACTGGAAGCACCAGGGGCTGAACAAACAGTCTGCTATCTGGTGCCCCCATCACCTTCACCAACCCTGCCTGCTCAGCAGAGTGCCAAGCAGGAACCAATTTCCACATAGGCTAAGCAAGCCCTGCCTTAAAATGCCAGGCCTTACAAAGAAGGGATGCCAGAAGGGTACAACTGCTACATTTTGGGCAACCAGAAGTGCTGTACAGAATGGGAAAAATGCACAGCAGGAAAAAGCCTAAAGGGAAAAAGTTCTTTTTTTTTCCTGGCTCACAACCTGAAACTCTTCTTGGGGAGTCAAGCAACCTTCCTTTCTTGCCATCTGTCCTGTCACCATTCAGTTTAGGTTGCCAGAAGCTGCACCAAGTGCTCTGACATACTTCTGCTGTGCCACCCCCTTGCCATTCTCCATGAGCCCCTAGCATACTCTCCTTGCCCTTTTCCTCCTGTAGTGCAGCTATCCTTTGTCCTGGGATTCCTCCACATCAATGGGGTGCCTCCCTGTGTCCAGCCTAGCAAAAGAGTGTAACACTTAAAAGAAATTAACGTAAGTGCAGAATTGGTTCCAATTTCCTGATGGCTCAGGCATTAGTCTCAGCAACTGTGGAGAGAGAACGCAAAGGAGCCTTTTGATTCTCTAGTCATGTGGATTGTTTGGGATATCAAAGAGGTCTGGGATGAAGCCTCCAGAACAATAACTAGAGAAGGAACAAGGGAGCTCTAGAAAGCCCAGAACCCATGTCAGCTCAGCTTGAACACTGTCTGGGACTGAGGCACCAAATGTAATGAATGTAACCTGGCAACCTGAACAGGCTTTAATCTGTGACAAACCACTCCTGCCAAAACCCTGTAGGGCAGAAAATAAAAGCCACCTTAAAATAAGAAGTAAAACCTAAAAAAACCCAGAGCTCCTGGTTCAAACCGCTCCTTCAGCCAGCGAGAGAGGAACTGAGCCATGATTCTGAATATTCACCCTGTTCCTAAACCCATCCTGCCAGGGCCCAGGCTGCACCCACGGACGCTGGGCCTCTGTCTCCCCGCGGCCTGACAGAGCACTGAGGCGGGGCAGCCCGTCTCCGCAGATGCCCTTCCCGGTCGGGCTCCGCCGGCGCGTCAACCCTCCACGGAGCGACCCCAGGAGCGGCTGCGGCCTTCCCCCAGGGCCTCTCGCAGAGCAGCCGGCGGCAACAAACCAGCACTAACACCCCCCCAGAGGCGGGGAGGCACCACAACCCCTCACAGAAACGCTCCCTGCGCCACCTTCCACCAGCGCAGCCGTGGACCGGACCAACCATCCCCTTCCGCCACGCGCGCGCTGGGGGGGGCGGAGCCCCGGCCACGTGAGGGGGAAGGGGCTGGCTTCCCCCACCCTGCTCACATGGTGCTCAGGGTAGGCGGAAGGGTCGGTGGATGGGTGCGCGCTTGCAGTGTGTGAGGGATGAGGCGCGCGGGGGGGGGGGCGGTAGGTGAGCGCGCCACGTCACGTGGTGGAGGAGCGGCCTCGCGCGCGCGTGGAGGAGGGAGCGAGCGAGGCAGGCCGGCCCGCGTGGGGCGGTCACGTGACGGTGGTGGGCGCCGCTGCTGCTTTGTGAGCACATTGGGCAGGTACCGCGGAGGGGGGGGCGGGGGGGCGCGCGCGCCCGCCCGCCCGCCCGCGGGGGGGCCGGGGGGGCGCGCGCGCGCGCGTCCCCCTCCCTCACCGCCTGCCCCGCGCGCGCGGCGGCGGGGGGGATGGGGGACGGGGGACCTGCGCGCCTAGGGGAGGCCTGGCGCCCCTCCCTCGCCCAACGGTCTGGGGGCGGCCGTTGCTCCCTCAGCGGCCTGAGGTCCCAAGACGGGCCCGCCGCCTGGGGCTGGTTTCCCGTTCTAGTGGGAGCTTTTGTCCGGCGGCGGGTGTCTGCTAGGGCCACCCCTCCCCGTCGGGCCTGCCGCCCCTTCCCGGCCGCGGGGGGGTGGCGGCGTGAGGAGAGGCGGCTCTGCCCTACTTTTCCTGGCGGCCGCCCGGGGGAAGCTTCGCCATGCCCTAGATTGCCGGCCCCCCCTTCTTCTCCCCCCCCCTTCCCCTCAGGGGCGCGGGTAGGAGCCGCTGAGTAGGCCGCGGTTGCGGGCAGCTCCTGCCCTGCTCCAGCCTGGGCTCGTGCGGGGAGGGGGAGCCGACCCGACCCCCAGTGGGTGCCGGGAGAGGTGGGTTAGCTTTCCGCCCTCTTCCGTTCTGGGGAGGGAGTCCTGCACCCCATCCCCCTTGTTTCTCATCTCGTTACAGCTGGGGGTTTCTCTCCTGATGGGTTCGTGCTTCTCCTGGCTCCGTGGGCTTGGGGTTGTGAAGAAAGGGGGGTGCAGCTGGACCCCTCAGAGAAGTGGGGTTGGTGGAGGGGGGCGTGCCTTTGGGCCCCTTCCTAATCTCGAGTTAGGCCGAAGGAGGGCTGGCAGCATGGGAAGGGAACAAGTGGGTAAATATTGATTTGTGCCTTGTGTAGGGCTTTACTTCCACATTGTCTTGCCCCATCTCCTTCCCGGGTGCACCCTCGCTGGTGGGGTAGGGTGGCCGTGTTACGGTCACAGCTACAGAATTCACTGACAATAACATCTCAGCAGCAACAGTAGGTTACTTGAGGATATGGTGACAAATGAATGGTTCTCTCTGTTAACCTTCTCTACCTAGTCCTTCCTCACCCCTGACTATGTGCTTGCTGAGAATTGAAAGTCGGGGTAGGGCTTTGCTATTGGACTGGCTTATGTTGCATTTAAAACCAAAAAAGGAAGCTTGTCTGTGTTTGCTATTGTTGCTGAAGAAAATTACAGTAGGAAAGTGAACTGGTAGAAACCCTTCTGCAAGAAACTGGATGTAGAAAGGGACCTGGTGCACATTTGAGCCTGATGGCAAGGATCTGAACTCTGTGATGTGAAATAGATTTTAAAATATGTGCTGAAATGTCTGCAGTGCTGTTGAATGCCACCTGGGAGTCGCTCAGGGTGAACCTGGTTTGAAGTTTCTCTCTTGTAGGTGTGTTAACATCAGGAGCATGGATGTGCAGAGCCCTCTTGGTTATGTTCAAAGGAACATGCAGTCTTGTAGAACAGAAACTTCGGGTTTGGTGTGGAGCTATGTAAGGGGAAGGTCATGAGGGCCAGCTCACTTTGTCTCCAGCTACCAAGCAGTAATTGGTCCCTAGTCATCTCAATTTGAGTAAATGCTGAATGCTTATAATACAGCAGTAGATCAAGGTGATAGCCTCTGGGGCGGTGGTGGCTGGTGAAATGGGGGGGCTGTCCAGGCATGAGAGCAGCTGTTTTTTTCAAGAAGAGAAATTGGAGCTGGATGTGTGTGAAGGGAAGGGAGGGGGAGGATATGCAGGCCTGGAGGAGCAGTGCTTGCCATTGAAATGGAGCCCTTCACAACAAATGGCAGCGACTCAGCCTTCTGAGGCCCTTTTAGCAATTCCCTTGGTTATATCATGTTTTCTAGTGGAATCTGGGTTTGGATTCCTACCTGACTGGCTCAATATTTATACCTGGGCCTGATCTCTCTGTGGTGGTTTGACCTAACTTGTTTAAAGAATTTATTTTTAACCTTACACTAGGTAACTTGAAAGCAAGCAAGGCTAAATCACTTTTGCAGCATTAATGATGTTTGGGACTCCTGGAGGGTTACATGGAGAAACTGGAGTAACTGATGTAAACCAATTTTGATGCATAGTCTGGAAAATGAGCCAGCTTTTGTGTTTATAACCTCAACAACCTTGGTAACTTAAAGGAGGTTGGGGGAGGAGTGGGAATTGGGCAAGCTCTATTCTACTTTGTTCTAGCTGCAGTTTTATCAGCGTATTGATTAAAAACAGTGTTTACAGTAATAAAAACAAAGGCATGGAAATTCAGAAATTTAGACTGTTTCACTTGCATTGTTTTGGCCAGTCCTCGAAAAAGCTCCTGGTGCCATGACTTGCAAAAGGATTTGACCATTCGAGGGGACTTTGGATTTACAGACTTGCCACTAAAATCTAAGGAAGCTAAGGGAAAACCCAACAAAAAATCTTGTTTGTTACCAGAAGCTGCTTTTTTTTTTTTGTTCTTCCAATTTTTAAGCTACCCTTTTAGAACTTAGAAGCAGATTTTTGATGTTTTATATTTCTTCCATGGACTTTTATTTTATGTGATGCTTTCCTCATAGAATGCCATTTTTTGGTATGTTTTATATTTGTTGCTGGTGTCCACCTAGTGATACTGATCGTAGCAGAATAGTATGCTGATTAATAGTGCTTGAGAAATGTATGTATCATAGACTATTAATACTCTGTTAATAATTAGTACTGATAGTATTACTATTAATACTAATGTTTACTTGCAATTTCATTAAAGTTTAGTACCAGTACTTGGAAAAGGTTCTTCACAAAAGAATAGGAATACAAATTTATATATTTTATTAATCTTTTTATTTTTGTCTCCTATTTGGTTAAAGCACACGAGCAGGACTCTGAAGACCTGTGTTCTGCGCTCGAGTTTGCAACAGCCTCGTATGACCTTAGTAAAACAGAAGCCAAGTGACTTGTCCCCTTTATAAGATGACAGATTAAAGAAACTCAGTGTTGTATTTGTATACTTCAGAACTATTGAATGGAAGGTGCTAGAGGAAATACAAGTAATATCCACTTCAGTGTTGTTATTCTGCTGGAGCTTTTTGTTGAATTTTGTTTTTTTCTGATACTATCTGCTCATTTGTAGCCCATTGCATCCTCTTTGCTTTTCAGAGAAGACCTAGTTTGGACTTGTACTGTTTTTCATATAACTTCCCTAAACAGGTTATGTTCATTAAAGTGAGAGCCAGGATGAAAGGTTGTGAAAGTAGCTCCTTTGCAATTACTTAAGGTTCATATTTTACAAAAATCATACAAAGGGTTTCTCCATTTTGCTCTAACATGAAAGTCCATGCTCTTTAATTTTGGCCATCTAAACTGGCAGTTTGTCAGAACTCCCCGTCCACCTGGGGCTCCTGCAGTCTATTTCACAGGTGTGGTACCTTCAGCCATTTTCCCCCCACTACTTCTCAATACTGCAAAGAGTAAACAGTGACTATCCCGGTTTTGGCTGGGATAGAGTTCATTTTCTTCCTAGTAGCTGGTACAGTGCTGTGTTTTGGATTTAGTGTGAGAATAATGTTGATAACACTCTGATGTTTTATTTGTTGCTAAGTAGCGCTTATCTTAAGGATTTTTTTTCAGTTTCCCATGCTCTGCCAGCAAGCAGGTGTGCAAGAAGCTGGGAGGGAGCATAGCTGGGGCAGCTGACCCAAACTAGCCAAAGGGGTATTCCATACCATGGAATGTCATGCCCAGTATATAAACAGGGGGGAGTTGGCTGGGAGGGGCGGATCACTGCTCATGCATTGGTCAGCGGGTGGTGAGCAATTGCATTGTGCATCACTTGTCTTTTCTTGGGTGTTATTTCTTTTTTTTTGTTGTTATATTCCTTTTCATTACAATTATTATTATTATTTAGTAGTGTGTTTTATTTTACTTTAGTTATTAAACCATTCTTATCTCAACCCATGAGTTTTAACTTTTTTTTTTTTTTCCTCCTCCCCATCCCACTGGGAGGGGGGAGGGGGAAGCAGCTGCGTGGTGCTTAGTTGCTGGCTGGGGTTAAACCACAACAGTGACTAAAGACAGATAGATTAGAGGTGATACAGTCTGATGCCTGAGATCTCATGGCTTGCTCTGCTTGCTTTTACTACATCATAACTATTTTGCTGAGCATATTGTTTTATTTATGTTCCCTCTAGATTTTAAAACTTGTAAGATAGGTTATGTGAACAACTTTGTGCAGTTCCCTTCGATGGAGTTGTTTCTGCTCTCAGTTCTCTTGAAATTATCTTTTTTTTTTTTGTCCAGCTGTCTTTGTGAAAGCTGCAAGATACTGTAGATGCTGTGGCTTCTTTTGAAGGTAAACTTGTCAAGCTTTTTTCCTCTCCTTCCCCAGCTTCTTAAATCAGTCTTCCAACAGATGGAGGAGTCCTTAACCTGGCTGAGTGTAGCATTTTGCATTAAAAACAATGAAATGTTTCCCATATTGAGAGCGCTTTGATCTTTCTTGAGACTTAAGGTTTGTCTGAAGTAGTACTCCTATGGTGAACTTTATGGTTTTGGGTTTTTTTTGCTTTATCATACAGGAAACACAGTTTATTCCAGATCTGCAGAAGATGCAGGTTCAACAGAATTTGTGTTACAGAATCATTTAGTATTTGAATCCAAAGTTAAATGAAGAAAATGCAAATACTTTCTTAACCTCCAGATTTGAATCATCAGGTTGCACTTTTTTTAACCTGGTTTAATGGAGGGGGGGGGAAGTCTGTCTTAGTCTGTTAGGCAGCCCTGTGGTTGAAGGTGTAAAATTTTAATTCAGTAGCTATGATCATATTCCTACATATTTTTAATGGTTAGCTGTAGAGAGAGGAAGTCTTTTTGCAGTTTTACTGTGTGTGGTGTAGGTTTCAGCTAGAACATTTCAGTTATTTCTTATGATTAAAATACTGTTCCTGGAAGTAGGATGATGCTTTAGAGACCATATTGATATTGCTTTTGAGCAAAGAAAATGAATTTTTTTTTTCCTACTGTATTGGTTTTGTTAAGTGTTTTGAGGATGATGGATATAATATAGTATGAAGCATATGGCTTCTGAAAGCTTTTTTGTTTCCTCTTTCTATTTGGTTTTAAATGTTAACTGAATCATGGCTATTTTATGGTAAACACTTGATGATATCTCATATTATCATATTGTCCATGTTTCCCTGTATTTGAAGGCTATTGCTGATTTCTTTTTTTTTTCTTTCTGCATTTACATTCTTTCTTGATTTTCAAACTTGCATGTTGTCTTAGATGCAGTTTCAGCAACATGAATCTAAAAGGAATCCTGGTGCCAAACCCTGCTCTGCTGTCAGGCTGTACATAATATATTGTATTTGAGAAATTCTGGTCTGTGCTTTTGATGGGTTGTACCCCAAGGGACAGATGTTTCTGTTACTGGGCTTTTATTTCAGCTTTCAGTCACACGTTCTTCAGATCACTGACTTGTGATCCATTTTGAGACTGACATAAGAGGGACCTAAGTTACTGATGTTAACTTTGGGTGACTAAATGTGATGAGGGGGAGCAGTACTGCACTTCCCGGTCTTGTGCTTCACTTTCTTTTATTTGCCACTGAATGAATTTCTGAGTGTTTTGAACATGGGGTAAGTGCCAAGGGGTAGCTGTCTGAAATTCAGTTTAGAGAAAGATTGAAATAGTGTTATGAGCTTGGTGAAGGCAAGTTAATGAGTATGCAAA
Organism: Gymnogyps californianus; assembly: GCF_018139145.2. Lineage (NCBI taxonomy): Eukaryota > Metazoa > Chordata > Aves > Accipitriformes > Cathartidae > Gymnogyps > Gymnogyps californianus. The sequence goes on along the minus strand of NW_026114224.1, from coordinate 1,560,523 downwards.
AGGTTTTTTCAGTGTTTGAGAAAACCTTGTGGCTTCTAATACGCATCCTCAACCTGTTGGATTTCTTTGCTGCTTCTTGATGTCCAGATAGCAGCCATGCCCAGGAACCTTTCTTTGCGTCTTAGGAAGATGCTTATTATCTTTCTTGAATAGTTCTCTGTTATGACTGTAAGTATAAAACTCCTTGCAACTTTATACCCGTACTCTGGTTTTCATTGTTTACCATTTTATCTGTTGATGTAGTAGTGTATGTTGCTGGAATTAAAGTCCCAGTGACTTTTGTCCTACCTGATTTAATTGAAGATAGACATTCACTTGGTTTTCTTTATGTGACTGTCTGAGCAGAAATGCTAGAGCTTAAGAGTTGTCCCTAATGAAGCTTGTGGGGCATTTTTGATAAGAGCTTTTCTGTTATAGGACTTCCTTCCCTTTTTACTTCACTTAATCACAGACTGGCTGAGGTTGGCAGGGACCTCTGGAGGTCATCTTGTCTCCCCCTGCTCAAGCAGGGCCACCTACAGCAGGTTGCCCAGGACTGCGTCTGGACATCTTTTGAATATCTCCAAGGATGGAGACTCCACCACCTCACTGGCCTACCTGTGCCAGTGCTCAGTCACCCTCACAGTAAAAAAGCATTTCCTGATGTTCAGACAGAGTCCCCTGTGTTTCAGTTTGTGCTCATTGCCTCTGGTCCTGTCACTGGGCACCGCTGAAAAGAGCCTGGCTCTGTCTTTGCACCTTCCCTTCAGGTATTTATATGCATTGATGAGACACCCTCCCCAAAGCTTTCTTCTCTATGTTAAACTACTTGACATAGTCAAATCTGTAGTCCTTCAGGCAAACTCAAGGCCATATGTTCTTACTTGCCTTTGAGAAGGAGGTGGATTAAGGACTGAATTTAGTGTAGGGGTGGTGGTAACAGTAATTCATGACTCTTGATAGGTGGAGAGGTGGGTGGGTTTGGGATATGTGTTTAGAGAAAGTGCTGTGAAAATGCAATAAGATGCATATTTCAAATCCAAATAATTTCTGTGCTTGCAAATAAGGAGTAATTGGCTGTCTTGGCTCTAGCTGAACTGAAGACTATAATTCAGCAGTTCTGTGAGGGAAGAAACAGGTTAAACATTTGATTGTTTGATAGTGATAAAATTGCCCAAGTCCTGTGTGTGTTCTGTCTAGGAATTGTGTGGATTGTAAATGATGGTTTAATGTACGTACAGCATTTAGGAGAGGTTAGGCTGAGTTCTTATTGTACTTCTGCATATTGAGCAGTTCATTTTATGAAGCTATGTGTATCAAAATTATTTTTAAAAGTACTTTTTAATGAGACTAAAGCCAAAACTTTGCAGAATTACACAAGTCCTGGTAAATTAGAAGTGAACTGCATCATCCTATTTTTTCTATTCTTGCAAATCCAGCCCCCTTCCCCCAAATCCCCAGGACCCCCACAACTGTAGATAAAGGTTAAAATAAAGTTAGATGGTTAAAATTACTTCATAGTTAGGGATATTGAATCTGAGAAGTGCTGGGATGGCTCTTTTAGTACAGTCCTCTGAAATGAAACATCAGTGAGATTTAGTTTCTGCCAGAAAACCTACCTCAGATATTTATATGACTTATCTCCCTTGCTGATTCTGTTGATTGCTAGGGAGTGCTTTTGAGTACTTCAGTCATGGGAGAGAGGTAAGCGAAAATGTATAACTTTATATTTCTTAATAAACAAATCCATTAAAATAACTGATCAACAGAAGACATCCTAAGCGTTTCTCTAGTTATGAAATGACCTACCTATTATAAAATATGATAAAACGTAGGACAAGAAACCACAGAACCATCCCTTTTCAGTTGATTTTAATATCTAAGCAAAAATTGAGCACAAAAACAGTGTGATGCATCTTACCTTGCAGGCCAGAACAAGCAGGTTTTGAACATTGAGTCAGACTGTGGTAACTAAAACCTTTTCTACCCAGCAAAAAACAAGTAGCTGTTTGGGATTGGAGCTGAATGTAGGAGAGAACAAATGAAAGAGTTTAGCAACTGGAGTCAACATTGTTTTCCTCACCAGGACTTTGTTAAGGAGTGGTGGGTGGCCAGGAACTGGTTTTATGGTTGTAGGTCCCCTTTATCGACAGACCCTGATTGAAAAGCTGACATGCAACTCTTCCTCCCCTTCCAGTTGCTCCATGGTATTGGAGAAAAGTTAGGATCAGTTGTTAGCATGTTCTTTTGATGGTACGTTCTCTTCTTGACTCAACAGACAGGTCTTAATGCAGTATGTAGAGGGAGAGGGACAGAATGAGTTGCCTGTGGAGGAGCAGGAGGAGGATGTGGCTTGGGGGTAGTTACAAGACAGGTTTGGGGTGGGGGAAAAAGGGGGGAAGAGTTCTGTATTGATCACTGATATGATGGGTTGCTACTTTGATTTGATCCAGAGTCTGGCTCATAGCAGCAGAAATCAAGTCATTAATGCTAGGGAACCTTAGGTGTGTCTTTACAAACAAACAAAATTCCTGCTTTGATGAACTGCACTGAAAGTGAGTAATGAAATAATGCCGGGAAAGATGATCCCTGGTGGAAAACTTGGGAAGGAGGAAGGGGTCTCTCTTCTCCGCATCCCTTTTGGCTATTAAATCTGTGTGGTGAATTATTTGACACTGCAACCGTGTTTCAGTCTTTTGAACCAGTGTTGCTCTGTTAGTGTGTAGCAGCTGGGGCTTCAGTAATGCGAACTGGAAAGTTGCGAGATTGTTTTGCATCTTATTTCTCCTGGTGTTCCTATAAATGCATTTTTGTTCTGCGTTTATGGGTATGTGTAGTGCAGCATTGATGAGTTGCCTTTTTTCCCCAAAGCTTATATATGAATAGACATGCTGTGAAATACTTTAATTTTTTTTTTTTTTTTAAGATAAACTCTTTGTTCTTTTTTAAGGGAGAAATGTTGAAGGAGAAGGGGATAAGCTATCTCTTCTGGCACTCTAATGGTAGGGAAAGTTAGCTCTGTTTAGAGATTCACTTAGTCCTTCTGTTGAATAAAATGAGACCGTTACCACCTCTTAAATTTCCTGAAAAATCTCAGCTTCAGACTTCTCAGTTTCTCTGCCAGGTGAAGTGACCTCACATAAGCATAGCTCAAACACTGTGCTAAACTTTGCTAAAATGTATATCTAAACTCTACTTATTTTATTATAGTTAAAGCCTAAAAGCATTCAGCTGAAGAAAACACGTAAGAGACTGAAAATAGAGCTTTACACTAGGTTGGTTTATCCAAATGTATGTTTGGGTATATTATGATTCTATTGTGTTTTATACTAGTATGATATTTATGGCTCTGTGTGGAGCTCTGCTTTCTTGAAATCTTAAAGACCAGCTTGGAAGAAATGGTATGCTTAGCTCTTCCAGGACTTGTTGTGAATTGACCTTTCAAGCAGTTCAGCTTCTGGGATGTATCAAGTCTTGTTGAAATATTGACCTACAGTATTTAGCCTCCACCCCTCTTTTTCAGAAGTTGTATGTATTTTTAAAATGACCTGAATTTCTAATTAAAAGAAAAAAAAGAAGTGGAAAGATGCCCTCAATTTACTTTTCCAAAAACTGTATAAAATGAAGATTATTTTTTTTAAGCTTCAGACCAGTTAAAAAAACCCCAAAACTCCACAAAAGCTTTCTTCTCACTTAATGTTATTGTGTTCCTTGGACTCTTTGTTTTATTCCTTTTTTAATTTGATAGGAATTGTGATAATTCAGTTGAACAAAGGTTTTTGTTCTCAAATGTGCTTGCATATTAGAATATACATTAAAGTCTAACTGATCATCTTTGATATGGAAGACCTTACTCTTGGTGCTTTGTGTTCTGGGAATTTTCTGGGTTTTATTCATTGTGTATATAACATTTGAGAACTTAGAATGGTTTTAAGGGAAGTTATGTCTCTGGCTTTGGGATTGAGATAATCTATTTAAACATGCTTTTTCCTTCCCTTTCTTCTTCCTCTGGCAAAAAATTCTGAAAAGAGCACAAAATGTTTTTCTTGGATGTATTCGTAACTCTTCAAATGGACTTTCATGAATAAGTGGAAGTAAAAATTCTACTCCTTAAAGTTGCTGTTCTCAGCAGTTGCATGTATACTCAGCAATGTTTAAATGCAGTGTATTGAGAGCTGTTTCATCCCATTCTATCAGTCTCTTGCATTTGATCCTGCAAAGAAATTCCTGTGATGTAGTTGTGATCTCACAGTAACTTCCATGACAACAAATCTCAAAAACTCGGACTTCATGGCAAGGTTCTTTTGGGATATCAAAACTAAGGTCATGCTAACACCTTCTGCCTTAGAGTTTTAGAGCACAGCAACAGAGTTGGTAAGTATTGTTTTTCAAGTTTTAGACATGGGAAAATGGAGGGACCAAAAGGGCAGTACCAACTTATATGAGGCTTGTATGCTTTCAAAAAAACACCCTAAACCCCTGCAGAACTGCAAGTTTCAGTGTCCTGAAGGTGAGACAGTGAGCAGCCTTTTAGCAGTTTATTTTCTGCTGATTAGAGCTTTGGGTGAATGCTGTTGTCTTAACCATGTATGTGTCTTGGACTTTTTGCTCTTATCAGAGGCAGCATGTAGAATGACAAGTTGCATTTTTCCTCTTACAATTTTTATTTTCACCTTATTCTAGTGAATCAGGTTCTCCTTACTAGTTTTCAAAAAGCCATGTTTTGGGCAGTGTACTCATTGAACTTGAAAAACAGTCTTTGTATGTTTAAATTGAGAACACATTTAAATCATCATACTGTTCTGCATTTTAAACTTGCCTACCGTTGCTTTTTCACTTTATTTACAGTGTCATCTCTGCTTTTACAGCAAGTGTGTTTAACAGTCCCCTGTTGTGCTAGAATTTTTACATAACATTCTGTAAATGACTGAAAATTATTATTGTGATTAAAAAGCTGTTACTTAAGTTTGTAATGCAATTTTTAAAACTTGTAATATTTTATCTTGGTTATCCCTTGCTCATCCCTTGCTCCATTTCTGTGTAGATACAGCTTTTTGGTTTGCTAGGGGAAAATTGATGTTTACAGCACATCTGCTGAAATGGTTTTAAAGATTGTCATTGCCAAAGCATTTGTTCAGTGAAGTTTTTATAGGTGCAGTATGATCTCTAAAGCTGATACCTGTAATATTTTAATGCTGTTGCTAGAATTGAACACCGTAGTTAGCAAAACATGTATTCCAGATGCAGTCTCAGAATTCACATGTGTACTGAGAGTGAGGTGCTGCTATTAATATAAATAAGCTAACTGTTTCAGAAACTAAGATGTGAAGAGTACAAGTCCCTTTTCTTTCAAAATGAGTAACTTGATCTTGCAGCAGAGTGCTTGGTCTTTTAGATTGATGGTAAAATAGACAGGTGACTAATATCTTCTTGGGATGTTTTAGAAAACAGGCTTTCTACTTAGGCATTTTAATATTGCATTGCACAGTATATAAAGTCGGCATATGTCTGTGGAATCAGGAGCTGTTAATTTAGTACAGCGTAGTAATGAATGACCCTGCAGAATACAAAAATATATTTAAAAGGAAATGTAAGCTTTAAGAAAATGAGTGAATAAATTTCTGTGAAAAGGAATTTCTTAATGGTCTATCAATAGGAAGGAAGTTTTGAAGAAAAACTTATTTGCTAATTCAGATTTTTCAAACTTTAAAAAAAAAAAATCAACGGAACAAGAATAAGTGAATTTACACCTGACACCAAGTTGAGAAGTTGTGATCGTGAGAAAAATAATGCTCAAAATAAAGTAGGAAAACCTGGGGTAAAATCAAGTTTTCTGACTGAAGCAGGTCAAGATGAGGTTTAGTATCAAAGGAAACTAATAAAACCCACCTTGTTTAAAGCTAGACAAAATGCTAACACTGATTGTGACCATAGAAGGAACAATCCAGAGTTGGCAGAGAAATAAAAATGATCTCTTATGGCTTTCAGTTCTTGGTACTGTTTCTGTGGCTGCTTGTCTCCAAGCACCTGACAAAAAGTTTGAAAAAGGACTCAGCTTCTCGCAAGGTTTCACTTTGGAAGACTAAACTGAACCAAATGGCTGTGAGTTTTCATCAAGATTTTACGCACAGTAAAAGCATAAGACTGTGAAGTAAGGAAACCTTTAATACTGCTTTAGAAACTATTGTTTCTTTTCCTCCTTCTGGAACTTTATATTCAGAGTCATATATATCACTGCAAAAAAAATTAGGTTTTTATTTTGGTGGATTCTCCTCTTGCCTAAGATGAACCTTGAGAAATATCATCATCTGGGGGAAAATTATAGGAAGATATTCTAGAATATCTTGCTTTCTTTAAAAGAGTTTTTTTCAGCAAGACTCCTGGTTTTCTTTGGTTTTCTGAATATGTGAACATATCACAAGCAGTGATCTGTACTGGTGGTCTTCCCTCATGTCCTGGTTTCGGCTGGGACAGAATTAACTTTCTTTTTAGTAGCTGGTACAGTGCTGTGTTTTGGATTTAGTGTGAGAATGATGTTGATAACACTCTGATGTTTTAGTTGTTGCTAAGTAGCGCTTATCCTAAGTTAAGGACTTTTCAGTTTCCCATGCTGTGCCAGCAAGCAGGTGTGCAAGAAGCTGGGAGGGAGCATGGCCAGGGCAGCTGACCTGAACTAGCCAAAGGGGTATTCCATACCATGGAACGTCATGCCCAGTATATAAACGGGGGGAGTTGGCCGGGAGGGGCGGATCGCGGCTCTGGCATTGGTCAGCGGGTGGTGAGCAATTGCATTGTGCATCACTTGTCTTTTCTTGGGTGTTATTTCTTTTTTTTAGTTATATTCCTTTTCATTACAATTATTATTATTTTATTATTATTATTTAGTAGTGTATTTTATTTTACTTATTAAACTGTTCTTATCTTAACTCATGAGTTTTACCTTCCCCCCCCACCCCTCCTCCCCATCCCACTGGGAGGGGGAAGGGGGAAGTGGCTGCATGGTGCTTAGTTGCTGGCTGGGGTTAAACCATGACACCTCAGTATCTAGTTCAAGGAGTAGGGCTCTGTACAGGTGCAGGAATGATACCTGAGCTCTTTGGTGTTGCTACCAAAACTCTGAAGCTAGAATCAAAAATCTGATATCACGAGGTTTTTAGCACATTTTATAGATATAGCCTTATTGATTACTTAGTGCATTTGCTTTTATATCACTTGTGGCTTGTAATTTAACCATTGCTTTTTGTTGTGAGTGTTGTAATGTGATCTGATGAGTGTCGCAAGTCTGAATTAATCCTCCCCTCCAAAACTTTTTTTTATGGTGGCACTTTCTACTTTGTTCCTCGTCAATTCTAGTGTGAATTAACTAGGTGGCCCCCCCCCCTTTTTTTTTTGATGCAATTGAGTGTGTTTCCGCCAGTTTGAGAACATCACAAATGTCTCTGCTCTTGCTCGGCTATTTTTAGTCTTGTTGCTTGTATCTGTTTCTGTTCAAAGAATTCCTTTGAAGCTGTTCCAGGAGAGCGCGGTTCAGCGATGCAGGAGGGAGCAGGGAGAGCACAAGTGCCAAGCGTGTTCGTGATCTGGCAGCGAGATGTCCGATGTCAAGTGCTGCTTCCTGTGTGCCACCTTGTTTACAAGAACCCTAGTCAAAGCGAATTTCCCCTTCTGGATGTTGTCCTGGCTGTGTGGCTCTGAGCTCGTGTTAGCTATTTCTTTCTGTCATTTGGAGTACCCGGGTTTTAACTTGAATCTTCTTATTGTGTTTGTTTTTCTGTGTAAACAGCAATTAATTTTAGGGGCTATTTGGATATGGGGCGTTACATCAGAGCGAATAGCTGAAATATGCATTTCTACAGTTTAATAGCCAAAGCTGACAGTTCCCAGTACTTGTCTTTTTCCCTGCTCCTGTTACAATTCAGCATCTTTTTTTGTTCTGGTACCGGTTTAATCTGGATTAGCTTTCCTAATAAGTTTTTAAAAAAGTTTTCTTTGTTATTTAACAGCTTTTTTCCCCTTTTTTTGCTGTTGCATGAATTACTCATCTTGTGAGTATAGCTAGCTGTTGATTGTAATGATTGATAGGGGGGTGATCCATTGAAAGTTTAACTGTTGTGTCTTACGGTTGGTACTATTGACAAACCGCAAGCCTGAAGTGTCCTTGATTTATGCTTGTAGCTCATATTGTATGTACTGACTTAGCCCAAGCTTAAACTGTTTCAAAAGTATCCTGCTGACATTGTCACTAGAGGTGTGGGGAATAGTGGTTTTGAGACAAGTCGGTCACAGTTAATACAGGAAGGTCATATGTCCTGTGCAGCTTTAGTGGTGTACTTCAGTCTTATCTGAGATGCTTTGGCTACTTAAATATTTTTTTTTTTCCTTGTGGTATTGATAGCTTAACCAGAGTGTGACCTGAGATCATATGTCCTTCCATGTATTCTTTGAAGAGAACATCTATAACTTTAGTTCGTACTCTGCAGCTGTTTCCTCACCTACATATATGTGTGTGTGCCCTGAGCTCACCCAGGCTTCTAGCTGACCCCCGAGTTCATCTCGGATAGACTGGAAAGCTGTGCAAATTATTACAGTCTGCAGAGGCTTTGCCTTGTGATTTTTTTTTTTTTTTTTTTTTTTTTTTTTTTTTTTGGTGGAGGGGAGCCATCTGAAGAACTTCCAAGTCACCCAGCCCTGTCTTCCTGGACGAGTCTGTCTGGGTTTCCTCCTTTCCCCCTCAGAGGGGCTGCTGTGAGTTTTAATGAGCTGGCAGAGGGAGCAAGCCTTCTCAAGGTGGAGCTTTTGATAGGGAAAGGGTGGATGTGTAAGTGTATTATTCCTGTGAAAGTGAAATTCAAAGATGACCAGCAAAAGCATTGAATATTTAGTTGTGTGTACAAAATCATTAAAGATTGCTTTTGGTGGCTAAATTGCTTTAGGGTAGTTTGAGTCTCTAGTTCAATGCCCGAAATTGAATGTAGACAGATCTTCTGTGGCTGGGGGAAAGGACTGTATTCTAGATTACCATAAGCTATGTTAGTCAGGCTGTCCTAATGTTGGTTGATTATAGCCTCCTCTTGTTTGGATAGAAGCACCTCCAAATTTTTAGAAGTTTATTCTTCACTGCAAGTTACTGAATGCTAACAGGTATCCAAGAGGCTGGGCATTAAGGAGTGTTCCTCAGTAAAGGTGATACAAGTCTCTATTTTCCCACTGGTGATCAAAAGAATATATATGCCATAAGATAGTGATATATTCAAGGTCACTATGCTGGCAGAGTCCCTTCCTGGGAGTGTTTTATTTTTTAAAATGCCTACAAAGCATTTTTAATGTTTGGGTTTTTTTTTTTTTTTGTTGTTGTTGCGTGCAGAGGGCCTGACCAGGATCAAGTCTTGCTATACTGGATCCCAGGAAAACAAAATGTGAAACCTCACATTTTACCTATGTTATAATGATGCATGGCTGCTGAAATGCAAGTTCCCCCTTTCCTCATAAACTTGATCCCTATCCCTCGTGTCAGATTCAGCAGTTGTATAGCCACATAGTTTTCCACTGGATAAGCTTATTCAACTGAATCACTGTTTTGTTTTAGAGAGTTTAGTTTGCTCTTGGGTCAGCTCACTGAACCAACTCCCTCTGCAGCTGCAGGATTGTTAGTCTGATTGAAGGGAAGTAGCAATATTATGTGGTTGAGTAGGGGAGCAGGAATGCCATTTCTGGTGACAGCTTGCAGTTGTGCAGAATTAGATATGAGCTGAAACTTGATTTTAATGGAATAAACTGTTTGGATTCTACCTGCACTACGGATTGAACTTTGAATATACAACCAGGACCCAAATGGGAACTAAAACTCTTGTCACGGTTTTTTGTCCCAAACTCTGCTCAGCTGTCCTCCACTTGTGTGTGACTTCAGGAAGGCTGTGTTAGTTCTGGCTGCAGAGAGTAATGATTTTCAACCCTGAAAAACCTGCTAGTTCATTTTTTTTCCTCAGCTGCAATAAAGCTTTCCTTTTGTGAAGTACTAGTTAATGTTTTTTACAAGCCTCCTAGTTAATGCAGTGTGTAATTCAGTCTGAGTATTTGTTGCAGGGGGTGACTAGTCTGCTAGCTGCTGCTTTGTTGGAAGTTGTAGACAATGTAGTGCCCTTTCACTGGAACACTACTCAGGAAACCTTAGGAGGGAAAACACCGATGGCTTTACCTTTTCTGTTTTTCTTCGTTGATTGTTCCATTTTTTGGGGGGGAACAAACCCAGAGAAACAGGTATGAAGAGGAGATTTGCAATACTGATGGTTCTTCACCACTGAATGTAGCAGTGATGGAATAAACAGCGAGTATACTGTGTATTGACTTGGCTAGTATTTTCTTTTATCTCCTTAGGCTAGAAAATAAGAGAACAGAGGACTCTGAAATGGAGATGTTCCTTTCCTCCTGTAGCAAGAGGAAGTAGAGTGTGTGCATGGCTGTGCAAGCACCAGGAACCACCTCTGAGCCGCTGTGGTCTCCGTATGCTTCCTAACCTGAGATACTGAGTCAGTTGACAGTTCAGGACAGCGTACGGTGTGGTCAGTGATGGGAATACATTATCTCTTACTTTGGTAGCTTTTAGAGAGGGTTCGCGTAAGAAAAGCCTTTTCTATGACAGAGGACAAGAAATTAGGTCCTTCCATCAAAGATGACAGGAACATGTATTTAATTTTTCCTTCAAGTCTTAGAATATCAGGCCAGGCCAGAGCTTTTCTTAAAATATTCCTCAGCAGAGAAATATACTTCAAAAGTGAACTTGCTGTTGCCCCTTCCTCACAGGATCCCCATGATTGCTACTTCTCAAAGAGAATTCCTATTTTCTATATATTATATTTCTATTTCTATGTGGACCAGTGCAGCCTCTTTTTTTTTTTTTTTTTTTTTTTTTTCTAGTTCATGGCAACAACTGTGGTCTGGTCTGCGTTATGGTCTAGTAAGATCCTCTAGTTCCGATAGTGGTGCTTAGATAGAAAATAACATGCAGTTAGTCTAACTGGGTCTCTGTTACTTAAAGTTTCATTACAGTCAATGGTAAGTGCTGGTAACTAGTGCATCTTGCAGGCCCTTGCAAACATGGGGCTTATAATTAGTTAGGACAGGGAGCAGGACTTTATTCTTTTTGCATGTGGAAGTCCAACTGGTTGCTATCTAAAGTGGTGGTGTTCTTGCAGAAAGGCAGCAAAAGATGAGAATAGTGACTTTGTAGGTATTGATGTCTGAAACATAAGGTCAAGTCATCTGAATCTTCTAGGACATTCACTGCCTTTTGATTGTCCAGAATCAGGAGTGTTGTCTTCTGACAGCAGCAGAGCTGGGTGGGTTTTGCTAACCAGGTTTTTAGCAGTCTGAAGATTGCCTTGGTTGTGTGAAAGATAAAGCCCTAGGTGGAAGTTGGTTAGGCTTCTCTGATTTTAGTGCAATTGTTGTCTTTTTTTTTTTAATACCAGTGAAAGTTGAATTTGGGAAAATTGATTCCTCTTTCAGAAATTTCTGTATGAATAAGGGCACTTGTTGCCTCTGAAGTTTGAATATTTATAAAGAAATGATGAGGGCAAGTCCGCTGGATGTTTATTGGGTGTAGTTGGCAGATTTTGATTAAAGCCAGTATATACTAAAATGTAAAACATGTCTGTTAGGCAGAGACACTGGGATAATAGCAAAGATAGATATTGTGAGATTAGAAGATTTTTTTTTTTAAATAATGTTAATGATATTACTTAACTTTCATGATTGAAACTTGCTCTACTAGTGGAAAACATGCACTGTTCAGTCCCCCTTCCACATCATGCTTTTGAGAGGGGCTCTGGATACATGACCAACCTTTGCCTAACTCCAGTCTTTTGAAGATGAGCACTTCTTTCTCTTCCAAAACAATGCTGTCTTTTCTTTTATTTGTAAGACCTATTTGTATATTTCTTTGTCTTCCTTTGTATAACATTTGCTTAGGAATACTAATCCTTGAAATGAACTTTTTTTTTTTTGCTGGTAATGAGAAATTATTGATTTCTGTAGATTGGGGTGTGTTCTTAGCTAATTGTAGATTGACTTGGCAGAATAATAATTTCAACTAACAACTCAGTGGGTTTTAAGGAAGGTGAGTAAGAGTATTCACTTGTTTATTCAGTATGCTTTGCTAACACAACTGGAAGTGTAGATGTTAGTTTATATGTTTGTGCTGGTACTCTGGCCACTCCCAGTAATCCTCTTTTCTTGGTAAAACATGAGAGCATACAGATAGTACAATTTCTCTCTCCTGTGGTGTTCTGTCAGTGATACAGGTCTACTCCTGGCCATCAATATTTTTCCTATTTACTGTTGTCGTGGTTTAACCCCAGTCAGCAACTAAGCACCACGCAGCTGCTTCCCCCTCTCCCCTCTCAGTGGGGTGAGGAGGAGGAAAGGAAAGGAAAAAAAAAAGTAAAACTCATGGGTTAAGATAAGAACAGTTTAATAACTAAAGTAAAATATAATACTAACAATAGTGATAATGAAATATAATAATAGTAATGAAAAGGAATGCAACAAAAAAAAGGAAGGGGGGGGAAGAAAAAAAACCAGTGATGCACAATGCAATTGCTCACCACCCGCTGACCGATGCCCAGTTAGTTCCCAAGCCGCGATCCGCGCCTCCCGGCCAACTCCCCCCTGTTTATATACTGGGCATGACGTTCCATGGTATGGAATATCCCTTTGGCTAGTTCAGGTCAGCTGCCCCGGCCATGCTCCCTCCCAGCTTCTTGCACACCTGCTTGCTGGCACAGCATGGGAAACTGAAAAGTCCTTGGCTTAAGATAAGCGCTACTTAGCAACAACTAAAACATCGGAGTGTTATCAACATTATTCTCACACTAAATCCAAAACCCAGCACTGTACCAGCTACTAAGAAGAGAGTTAACTCTGTCCCAGCCGAAACCAGGACAACTGTAGAAGACCGTAAGATGAGACATGAATCCTCCCAGGGTCCATAAGCTCAGGTTCGGTATTGTTGGCTTGGGGCAGTACAGACACTGAGTAATCAGCACTGCTCCTGAGGAACATCTGACTCTTACAAACTCTTTTCCCATTTCAAGCAGTAATAAAGGTGATGAGATTCTTTAGACAACAGCACTTGAGGGAAATGCATTGCATCAATGCTTTGTAGACATGTGTTTTTCCTCCACTCTTTTTCCTCATGCTCATGTCACGCTACTGCCGTAGCAGTAAAATCTAGACTCATACATGTACAGTAGTCATGCTATCATGAGGCAGTGTCCTGCAGCCTTTTCCCAGCCCTGTCATTGTGAGAAATCCTTGACTGAGTAGCTTTGTGATTAGAGTATAAAAAAAGCGATCACACTTTTAAGGTGTTCACAGAGATTTCTGCACAGTGTTCTTTATCACAGCTCCTTGTCCAGAGAGTCAAGAAAATAACTTTCTTGAGACTGCCTCAGGAAAAGAATTGAAACTGCAAATGTTTTGTTCAGCTGATGGAGGTGAATATTTAACTTCAGAAGGAATCTTGAAAGTCAGGTGGTATTGCAGTACACAGTCTGTCCCTGGAAGTTCAGGAATAGATTTACTGTGTCTTGCGGGGCTTGCCACCCTGTCAAGTCAATTTGTATTCTGTGTGTATCTAGCTTTTCTGACTTCTTTGAGTCTAAAAGGACTAGATTTCTTGCTGAAGGAAAGTTGAACAAAAGATCAAAGAAAGCATTATGATAGCTTTAAAAACCTGCTTTTTGTTTTGATATGCATTCAATTATTCTTTGATTCTTTGCCTTCCTCTTTTCCTTCTAAAATCCGAAGCAAAAACCCAACTAAATATGTTGAATAAGACTTATGGTATGGAGACTTTGGGAGGGAGTAGGATTTGATCTCTTTAGGAAAGTTGGGTGTTGAGATACCAATACTTGGGTACTGCTTTTGGAAACTAGAATAATTGTTGCCATTCCATCACCAGTCTGGTGATGGCTTATTATACAATACTATATCTGCTGTTGTAGCGTAGATCCTTGGGCTAAACTTGCTGTACAGACAGAGACACTAAAACAAACAAAACCTTGAGATTTGGGATGATTTTCCTCTTAAATGCCTCTGTTGCTTTCCATTTTTAAGTCTATTTATTTGCTTTATGAGGAAGTGCTGAAATTTGAATTCCTTAGCACTTGAGAAGCTAAACATACTTGAAGTGAACAATTTTCTTAACTACTGATCAAGGTTTTTTTTGTTTTTAAAGTAGAAGTAAAGACAACCTTCCTCTGGAGGTACTAGATTACATCAGTGAAAAAAAGGTTTACAGCAATCTTGTGCTGCCTTTTTTTTTTTTTTTTTTTTTATTGTCATGAAAGAAACTTCTTTACACAACAGTTTTGGGAAGTCCAGTCTCTTTCTTTAATGCTTTCTCCTCCTTTTCTGCTAGTGCTCTGAGGGTCTGTTTTGTTTAACGTGTATCTCTTTCTTCAAAATACAGCTGTTTTGGCTGCTTACTAGAGTTGCAATGTGTCTACAAGGTCAAATATTAACTGCTGATGAGGGACTTTTGCACTGAGCCAGACCCTGACATGGAACCTGAAACATCTGCTTGTCTGAATATTTTTTTTGATCTTTATTAAACAGATTTTAATTAAGAGTTGTCATCCTCCCAGTCTCAAATCTTCTTTCCTCATTTGATCTGCAGTTAAAATTAAATTCATCAGTTTGTGATATCCTACTCATTGCTATGACAACAGCCTGCCAAACAGACTTTAATATGAGGAATTGGAGAGAATAAGAAGCTGCTTTGTGAGCAAGGAAATGTTCTTGTTCAGCCCCATCTTATTAATTAGTAATATCCCACTTAATGCTCAAAATTGTAGTCGCTATGGTAATTCGAAGGCAGTGGCTATCTGCCTCCCTTCTGCCTGCTGCTTCGGTACTCTAAAGAGTAGATGTGATAGGGTGTGAAGCCTCAGCCCGGTGCAGTGAAGACATGCCTGTGCCAGGGAGGTACGATGTTTCCCTGGTTAGTGCGCTGTTGGCAGTGGAGCAGGGCCCTTCAGATGCTCCTCGTGCATGCTGGGGCTGGGCTGGTTGCTGTGTCTGAACACTACTTGTAGATAGTGGGAGCCAACTAAGGAGGAATAAAATAGCTTTATTTTTAAAGCTCCCTTTATATCAAGCTGCCAGTTGTGCTTTTAAGAAGACTGAATTGTGTCTGAAATGGATTATAACGTGTCTGTGTTGGCTTGATGGGGAATGTCAAACTGAGGGTGTGTTTCCACGCTTGTCTGAAGCAAGTGCAAGTCCATACCGCTGCCAGGAAGAGGCTCTCACCTTCGCTGGTTTTCTGCTTTGGACCTGTTGCCAAATTGTGCTGCTCATGGGCTGCATGGTCAGCAAGATGAGGATCTTCTTTAAAGATCCTGTTATACTGTTCAGGTTGTTTGGGCTCTGTTCCCACCAGCAGGCTGATTTTGCTGTGCTGCTTTATCCCCCAGGAGTGTTTCAAATGCTTGCGTGCATGCCTTTTTCCTTAAAGTATCCTTTCATCCTGAAAAACAAACATGGCTTAAACAGCTGTGACACAGAGGCACTGTAAAATATATGTTAGGAGAGGGAGAAAAGACACAGTCCTCCTCAGGAACCATAAGTTGCCTGGCTATCAAAAGTGTAGGCTGTAGTTCAGTGTGTGCTTTACAAATGGAAAACTCTTTGTTTTAACATGTGTGTACCACTGTCGTGTCCAAAACATGGATCGCAATATTTTGAGTAGCTTTGGTGAAATTAGAGAAAATAGCATTGAAATGTATGTTAGAATTTCTAGGTACCAGAATCTGTGTAAACATGATGTTAATTCAGAAATGATGAACAAATTGAGACCCAGTGGAGTTATAATTTCTCAGCATATCTTAAATCACAGTGGGCTAATTCCAGACAATCATATTTGAAACTATTAGCTTGTCTTTCAGAGAGGTTAGTGCTCTCTGTCATGTTCTCTGTTCAGGGTTTTTTTTCATTGCTAGGTTCAAATCATGATGAGCTGACTGATACTTTAAAAAACAACAACAAAAAAACAACAACCCAAAGGTTGAACTTGCTGTTCAGAGCATCTCTACATCTAGTTAATATTTTGCTTTCCATAGAACATGTCACGAGCTTGAATAACCTCTGTTCTGACTGTATCTGGCTTTTAGGGTGTCAAGTGGAGTGCTCTGAAGGCCTGTGTGTTCTGGGGCTTAGAAGACAACAAAGTTAGACTAAGAGACTGGGAGACAGATTGGCTTTGGTGAATGTATTCATAAAGCTGGAGAAACACAGTGTTCCAGTTCAGCTCATACTACAGTCAGTTCCTGGTAAAGGCAGGCCTTTTCTTGTTAAATATGTAAGAGTTCATGGAAATATACTTTCTCCTCAGACTTTATTGAATGCTTTAACTAGCACATAAAGAAATTCAATGTCGGGGTTCAATTTTGGCCAACAAAAATGTATTTCTAAAGTGAAGAAGAGATTTAGATGATAATGGGGTTAATTGTCTTTTTAATTCTAGATGAGACTCCTGAGCATTGTGAATTGATGTTTAAACTGAAGTATCTCATTGCAAATTTAATTGTTGAGTACCCATTACTTGTGAATGCTAGTGAGCAGTTGGGTATTGAACACATCCTTGTCCATGCAATCACAGCAGTTTGCTCATTTTTCATCTGAGCATTATTGTGCATTGAGCTCAGTGATAGCCAGCTTGCACCAAAGCTGCTGCCCTGATAAGTTGCGTGCGGAGGCACGTTCATGCATTGGGGCTGCAGTAAAAGCGCTTTGCTGCTTGTTTGCACATCTCCTTCTGCCCAGGTGCACCACTTGCAGGTTGTCCTTAGTTCCCTAAATTTGCAGGTTTTACTTCCCAGTGTCATGGGGACAGAAACCAGGCAGTTGACCGTGACTGTTCTGACCAGTTGAGAGATCTGTTTCCAGTTATCATAGCTACTATAAACCATACTCATCAATTAGCCTTGTGTTAGATGCTGTACAAACACAGGGGGAATAATAAATTTCTTGTTTCAAAGTAATTTTAATGGTAGAGGATGAATGAGAATGAAAGCTGACTACCACAAACAGGATAGCAATGATGTGTGTGGGGGGGTTGAGCTTTCTTTTGGGTTTCTTTGTTGCCATACAACAAAGGTATGTTTAAAGCAGGGTAATAGGTAGTTTTGTAAATAATTTCTTTAAGTATGAGGGAGAACATAAAATAAAATACTGGCTACAGAGGCTGTATTTAAAGGCAAGGATCATCATTTCTCTTATAAATGAGAGGTGAGAAGTAGAGTGTGCATTGGCCATGACCTCCGTATATGTGCAGGAAAGCAGTTTAATGATAGGGAGGAAAGGAACGGCCTGGTTTGTGAATGTGATTTTTGTGTTAGCGTTCTGAGTGGGTATGAGTGTGGTTAAATTCCAAGCATCAAAACAAGACAGCAGGTATTACAGAAATTTAAGGAGTGATACAGCTGGAGCTGGAATTTCAGCAGAGTAGCAGATAGAAAAGTCTATATGTTAAATAACTGGGAAAAGCTGTGAGATTTAGATGTCATCTGAAAGTACAGATCTAGACAGATCCCAATCAGCTGACAAAAATGTGTTTTATCCACTGCATTTCTCCCTTTACTGTAAAGACTGTGATAAAGTCAATAATAGTGTATTAAAGCTGCTTTCTTGGGAGTCTCTGTATAGAGTTTGTGGTAAAGGCAGGAAGAGTTCAAGCTACTGCATTTGTATATTATCTGGGTATTAGTACCCTGCATTAACTCATGCTCTTTTTTTTTTTTCTTTCAGATTTTCTATTTTGTACATACATTGTTTTGTATATACGGTATATGATGACTTCAGTGGGCAGTGAACGTACCCGGGGCACTCGGGACAAAACGCAAATTTCAACCACACAGCCAACACAACCGCAGAAACAAGTAGTACAGGTACGTGCTACTATATAATCTTCTTTGAGTTGAAAGTGAGCATGTAATGATATGCATTTCTTCCCTAAGTCAGTAAAAACTGTGAAAAGATGGGGGGAAAATCATGGTCTATTTTGGAAGAGTATGTTTGATATCTCGCTTTAATTGCTCAGTAATCCAGCGCAGCATTAAGTTGTTCCTGTATTCTTGTCTCTAAAGGAGCTTTGTGTTCTTCAGCAACATTTCCCATCAGTGAGGAATTCTATGCCTATGCCTGTGTCAGGATTTCTGTCCTGTGACCTCAGTGTCCTCAGATCTCAGCTCTTCCATATGCCAGCCTCATGATGCTAGAAGATTTCTGGTCGATAGAGGAACTTGAGTGGGTGGGAAAAGCTTCGTTAGATGCGTGCTGCGTTCTACAGCATGATTCAGCATATCTGCAAGTCACAAAATCCTAAACTTCTTGTGCAGTGTCTTCACAAAGTGAAATGAAGATGGCCGTCCACCAGCAGACTGAAATTATTTTGAGCATCTGCAAGATTGAAATTAAGCTCTTACCCCGTTGTCTTGATTCTCAGCAGCAGAGCAGTTAAGTTCTATGCTTGTCCATGTTACAGAGAGTGCAAAACGTCTCTGCTCCTGGCAACTCATTATTCTCTTGTCAGGTACTTCTCAAAATTGGACTCAATTCAAGAATTGCCTCAGTTCTCTGCTGGCCGAGTGCATCAGTCTAGAGGTGCTCCCCTGGGAAATTGTGTCTTATTGTTTTCTAGACTGATCTTTAACATGGAGGGGCTCCTGTTCTGTTTTGTACAGTATTAATTATGTGAGCTCAAGCCCTTATCTCCTTGCATTGCAGCACTTTGCATAGTGGTGATTCATGTTAATGTGTGGATTTAGAAAGTGACTTTCAACAGATGAAGTTGAATTTGTTTTTGTTTTATAACAAGTAAGGCTGCAGGAATATAGTGAGCAGGTTGACAGAAGTGGTGGTTTCCCCTTTTTTGGCATTTGCAAGACAGCAGTGGAGTACTCTGCCCAGTTTTGGGTTCCCTAGCACAAGACAGACATTGGCAGATGGGAGCAAGTCCAGTGAAGAGCTGCAAAGATGGTTGAGAGGCTGGAGCACAGGATGAATGAGTGGTGGCTGAGGGAACTGGATTTGTTCAGCCCTAAGAAGGCAAGGCAAGGTCATATCTTCTATTCAGATACCTCATGAAAGGGTATAGAAAAGGTGAAGCCAGGCTCTTCTCAGACAATGGCACAAGTTGGAACACTGGAAATTCCAGCTGTTAAAAGGGAAAAAAATTATTTACCATGAAACATGGTCATGGATTAGAGAGGTTATGGGATCTCTGTCTGGCCCCAAGCAGCTCCTCTGATGGGACATGCTCTCAGTGGGAGGTTGCACTGAGTATCACTGGAGGACCTTTCCAACCTATGTGATTCATTGATTTTAAGCATTAGGTCTTACTGACCTTATTCTGCGTTTTGTCTGCTTAATTCTACTTCTTGCATAATAGATGCTGGTTTGGTCAATTCAGTGGAAAAGATGGCTATTTAATATACAGCAATTATGTTTTAGTGCACCATATTTTTTTTTTATTGTTTAGATATCAGATGGACCTTTCTCCTTAGGCTTTACAGATCAACAGAAACGTGGGATTTTACTGTTCAATTACCACCAATTCATTTTTCTGAATGTAGAATAATGTTAATTTCCCAAATGGAGATTTCATTGTCATATCATCACATTGATCATCATTTCAGTTATTTAAGAAATTACATCGCAGTTCTTTTGCATTGCTTCTGGATTTATTTGTTATATACCATTTTATTATAAGATCTGGGCCTATTACTGTCACTTAATTTTGTGTTTTGCACACTTCTGTTTTCTGGTAGTTTGAAGTTGTTAGTTAAAAATTTCCTTCACTCTGTTATGCTGCAAAGATAATATATCTTGTAAGGTTGAGTAAAGTTTTAGCTGTCTTAAGATGCTACTATTTTCTTAGTTGCAATTAAAACTTAATTATACTCTTTTATAGGATACTACAATGTTACTTGTAACAATGGTGCCTTAAAGAAGAACCAGTCGCTGGGGAAAAAACCAAAACTTTTTGTGACAATGATTTGGTGTTTGTTGGTTTTTTTTCTTCTGAATCTTCAATTCCATCTGGGTGTAATCCACTGGCATAAATATTAGTGATATTGCACCTACTTGTGTTTCTAAGCTCTCTCCTTACACAGGAAAACTGAAGATACTGTCACACATTTGATATTGTTAAAAAAACTGGTATATTTTTGTCTTCTAACATGGACTTGAAAAAAAGTTGGTTTATGGAAAAAATGAATCTTAATGGTTTCCTGTTTCTGGTTGTCGTGGTTTAACCCCAGCCAGCAACTAAGCACCACACAGTTGCTCGCTCGCTCCCCCCACCCAGTGAGATGGGGGAGAGAATCAAAAAAAAAAAAAACAAAACCCACAACCTCGTGGGTTGAGATAAAGACAGTTTAATATGACAGAAAGGAAGGAAAAATAATGATAATAAAATGACAATAATACTACTAAAAGAATTAGACTATACAAAACAAGTGATGCACAATGCAATTGCTCACCACTTGCTGACCGATGCCCAGTTAGTTCCTGAGCAGTGATCCACCCCTCCCAGCCAGCTCCCCCCAGTTTATATACTGGGCATGATGTCATATGGTATGGAATATCCCTTTGGCCAGTTTGGGTCAGCTGTCCTGGCGGTGTCCCCTCCCAGCTTCTTGTGCCCCTCCAGCCTTCTTGCTGGCTGGGCAGGAGAAGCTGAAAAATCCTTGACTTAGTATAAACACTACTTAGCAACAACTGAAAACATCAGAGTGTTATCAACATCATTCTCACACAAAATCCAAAACACAGCACTGTACCAGCTACTAGGAAGAAAATTACCTCTGTCCTAGCAGAAACCAGGACACCGGTCAAATATGCAGTCATGTCTCTACAGAAATTACATTGTCTGAATGTTTTTACTCTGAATATCTTTAAAGGAAATCTCTTCACTAACTTAAAAGTTGCAGTGGGCCTGAGGAGGCTGAAGTCAGAGCAAGAAGATGGATCAACAGGGCTTAATTCCTGAAACCAGCAGACCTTTTGTTTTTGCTCTCTGCTGAGGTATCAGCAGACACCAAGAGCGAGCTCCTTTGCACAGAGCACCACGCTGACTGGGAGGCTTTCGTGGAGGGTGGCACCAGGGCTGGCACAGGGAATTCCAGAGCAGACTCTCTTCTGTGTTACCAACTGACATATGAAGCTGTCAGCATGATACTTTGAAAATGTGAAGTAGTGCAGAGTACTTAACTCCGTTACAAATGCTAATTGTCTTGGAACTTCACCTCTGAGCACAGCAAATGTTGCTTCCCTCAAGGAGCTGGGACAGCTGCGGTAACTTCTCAGCAAATAAGCAGCTGGTGGTGTATGGTGGAGTAATTTTTAGAGTCTTCTCAGGATTTACACTTGGCGATCTCCTCTAGAAGCTTGTATTTGTGGTAAACTGCAAAAGTGAAGCAATTTGAGGCTGATTAAGTCTGAACTTGTGAGGCGCAGAATTTCATGTGGGTGTCCTGTGAAGTGAGACTGCAAAAGGTGAAATTCAACCAGCTGCCCAGGATGAATCCTTTCCATCAAGAATTTCAGTGGATGAGGTGATCCCCTTCTCAATGAAGAAGTCTTCCACAGCACATCAACTCGCATTTCGGGTCCTGGCTCTCTTCAGTATCAGCCTTATCTAGCATGAGACGGTAGCCTCTTCTGTTTGAGCAGAAATCAAATTAGGTCCAGGATCATGTAGCATACAGTTATCTTTGGTATTTTCATGGGAGTGCAGTTCAAGTAGACTGCAAATGCCGCACTATGAAGAGCGGCCTGTATGATGAGACATTAGTGTTCTTGACTTGCTTTCTCTCTGGGGCAGTGTTGTGGTTTAACCACAGCCAGCATCTAAGCACCACGCAGCTGCTTCCCCCTCCCAGTAGGACGGGGAGGAGTGAAAAACAAAAAAAAGTTAAAACTCATGGGTTGAGATAAGAACAGTTTAATAACTACAGTAAAAATAAAATACACTAATAATAATAATTGTAATGAAAAGGAGTATAACAAAAAAAAAAGAGAAATAACACCCAAGACAAGATAAGTGATGCACAATGCAATTGCTCACCACCCGCTGACTGATGCCCCAGCAGTGATCTGCCCCCCCCCCCCCCCCCCCCCCCCCCCCCCCCCCCCCCGGCCAACTCTCCCCAGTTTATATACTGGGCATGATGTTCTATGGTATGGAATATCCCTTTGGCTAGTTCAGGTCAGCTGTCCTGGCCATGCTTCCTCCCAGCTTCTTGTGCACCTGCTTGCTGGCAGAGCATGGGAAACTGAAAAATCCTTAACTTAGGATAAGCGCTACTTAGCAACAACTAAAACATCAGCATGTTATCAGCATTATTCTTACACTAAACCTAAAACCCAGCACTGTACCAGCTACTAAGAAGAGAGTTAACTCTGTCCCAGCCGAAACCAGGACAGGCAGCCATAGCCTATTTGGATTTATGGCACTTTACTGCATCCATCCATTTTAGTCTTTCAGCTTTTGGAGAAGTTGCCAGCATGGATTTGTTGTCCAGAAATGTTACAGAAGCACCAAATGTTTCACTAATAGCAAGATCCTATAGCAATTTTCAGAGACCAGTATTCACTTATAAAGAAAATAAGTGCGGCTGTTCACGGGCAAAATCTTGAGGCATGACTCAGTCTCTTTTTAAGTGCTCATAAAACTACAGAGTCAGGTGGTTGTTGGGAGAGTTGTGGAAGGTGATGTGAGCAGGAATCATCAGAGATGTGGTTAATTTAGAAATACCGTTGCCAGTTTGTTATGATAAAACTAACTCTGGAGTGGTAGATACTAAAGTAATAATATCAAAGTGTAGGCTTCTGTGGTAAATTCTGTTTTATTATATGGTTGTCTTGTCTATGTGGTGACCTTTAACTGTGGTTCAGATATGTTAGAACATGTTGAAATTGCTTCTGTCCCAGCTAACTTTTTAACTATAAAATGGGTATAGAGGAGATGTTAATCCCTTCCCCATAGCACCTCTGTGCTTGTTGTGTATGTTCTTTTTGAGAATCTGGAGAACAAAAAAATATAGTGACGCTAGGAGATACTTTTAAAAAATATATTGTTACCTTTTGTGTACTTTATTGGATGTTTGTGTTTTTCAGGCAACAGCAGAACAGATTCGCCTTGCTCAGATGATCTACGATAAGAATGATGCAGATTTTGAAGATAAAGTGAAACAAGTATGTTTCTTATTGTACAGAGTTTTTATGCCCTGCAATAAGGTGCTCCAAAGCTGGCTTACATTTTGGAGCTAGAGTGTCTGTTTCTGATTTAGATGAAACCTTTTTTAGAAGGTAGTAAGTCTAACTAGGAAAAGGTGTTCTTATTGTACTGTAAAGTCTGTTTACAAGAAATTGTGTGGTAATATAGCTCTGGCTGTATAGTTACACCGGTGTATTTTCCTTTGTAGACAAGCCTTTAAGCCAAAACTCATCTGTGCTGATGTCTATTCCAGATTGTATCTCTCTAGCATGGTCCTGATGCTTAATGATCGTCAGAATAAAGAGTGCATTCAGCTTGTCCACATGTACACGCACATGGGAAAAATGTCACCTGTGTAAACTGAGTTTGCTAATATCTTGGCTGTTTTTCAGGAAAAGTAAAAATCTAATCATAGCTAATCTAAAAAGTAAAAATCTAATCATAATCAATCTAATCAATTCACCTTCTTAAAGGTGAATTGAAGTGTTATTTTAAAAAAAAAAAAAAATCTGACCTCCCAGATCTGTGTATGCATTAAAATGATAGAATTACACTGTGAAAATGAAATCTCACACCATTTCCTCTACCATGCTGAGTTTCAGGTGTAGATGCTTGAGCTTCCGTTATCGAATACTTATAGCTGAGACCATTAATTCAAGCAGTACTGAGAATCTGGGTCCCTGTTCTGCTGTGGGTATTAGTGATTTTTTCCTAGTGAACACATCACAACTCGCAAAGAACCTAGGAGTACACCCAGAAGGAGAGAAGAATTAGCGTGAACGCATTAATGCAGCAGAGGAGCAGATTTCTTGATTTCTTTTCCTTTGTAAAACCTTCTCTGAAGCATTAAGTGCTTTTTGTTGTTCTTGTTATAAACTTCTGTTGATGTGCCAGAAGTGAAGTCTTGTACTTCCTGAAGCCAAAGGAAGCACATCAATAGTGCCTGTAGTTCTGCTGGTGGGAAGGATAAGAATTAAGTTCTGCATAGGAAATCTCCAATATTTTACATTGTGCATATATATATTTCTAGCTCATGTAGTTTTTTTTCTTTGGGTGAAGTTGCTGAATGTCCCATAACAGACTGATTATTTCCATCCTGCACTCTTCAGGATGTGCACCGCAGGTCCATGGAGCATAATTCAGTACTAGGTCTCCTTAAGCAGCCATCACTTATGCCTTTTGTGTGGCCTTATGCTGAAATGGATTGAGGGAGCTGATCTGGCTGAAAAATAACCTTTTTCTTAGTCTGGATGTTTTTCCAGATGGATCTGTTCTCTGCCATGGCTTACCTTATGTCTGTTCTCACACAGTGGGATGAAGAGGGGGATGTTTGGTGGGGAGGGAGAGAGGACGATACTGGAACTATCCTGGTCTTTTACATCTTTACCCTCATATACTGCTGTCTCTGGGGTGACAGCGTTTGCTGCAAGCATAAAGTTAAAGGAAAAAAAAAGCGCGAAAGAGTGCTTTCTTGATTACCATTTAATTTGTGTTTCATCCTGTCTCTTGTCTGAATCCCAAGCAGATCTGTAAAATGCAGATACATTTATTTAGGATTTTAGTTTGCTCTGACACAGTAGCTATGCACTTTCTTGGAATCTGTGGTGGTACTAACTCTTATTTTCTTATGATGGTAACTTGGATATTTTAACATGTCTGACTCTTACTGCCAGCTTATGGAAGTGACGGGGAAAAACCAGGATGAGTGCATAGTGGCACTACATGATTGTAATGGGGACGTGAACAGAGCAATCAACATACTGCTGGAAGGAAGTTCAGACACGGTAAGGTTTTACTTTCATATTAAACCGCTCTTTGTTTGCTGTGCCTTTCTACTTCTTAGAAGTGATTGGGAAAGTCATATTTCGGAAGCTTTCGATTTCCATGTCTCCATTCAAATTCTTTTGAAGAAAATGGAGACTGGGGCAGCTTCTCTACTGCATGCATACCTTAGAGTAGGCTGAACCTTGAAAATGTTGTGGGTGTTCAGCTAGTCTCTTGCAGAGTCCTCCGGCTTTCATTTACATGCAGCAATTTTAACTCTGCAGCAGAACTCAGTGCTCTGTCAGACACAGGCCTGTTTTTTGCTGCAATATTTGTAGTTACTCTGTAGCACCTCCACAACCCTGAGACCTGAGTCTAAGTGTTTGCCACAAAGGGCAATCTTTATAAACCTAAAGGGCAGGCAGATACTTAAGTCGTGCAGCTTCTGTAGGTGTGCATTGCCAGTATTGAAGTTGGAGGAGGTTTCCACATCTGAAAGTTGCATTGACAGTGCTACTAATGGCAGAAGAGGATACAGCAAGTAACTGCTCCTTTCACTGTGTTGCTCATTTGCATGACTTTATTGAAAAACAGAAAGAGGAGACTAAACAATGTGTATATAACAACAAATAATGTTGCTTATAATGTTGCACAGAGCAATTTTTTATCCTAAGAGATATCAGGAAAATGTGTCTTGCTGCAGTTGAAGTTTTTGCTGGAGGGACTTCTTACAGTTTATCCGAGGCAGTAAACTAGATTCCATCTCATCTAAATTGGGAAAGAAACCTGGACTTCCTTTCTTAATGCTGAACATTCAGTATTTCCTGTGATTTGTCAGGATGTGTAGTCTGGCTTATTGTTAATGAGGAAACTCACCCCCCACACACCCTAAATCTAGGATACATACTGTTCTGACTGAGGGGACTTCCTTTTCTGTCCCCTTTTAATTTATAAGAGTTGAGGTCATCTAAAACACAGAAGTATATAATACTGAGCTGGTAAGTTGGGAGTAGAAGAGAGCATCTCACCTTGATTAAATCTGTCTTGGTAATGTGCTGGTTTTGTGTTCTCTTGTACTTCTCATATTTGCCATTTTCTAGTTAAAAATAGTTTTCTGGTTGATAGAGAATGTGAAATGCTTTCTTACTTTAGCAAATTGTTATAAGTGATCGTGACATGGAAGAAACTTTCTGAACTCATTTATCAATTAGAAGCAACATATCTATATGTTCTGCTCTTTTGACAAGTCCCTCTGAACCCACTGCTCTCCGTAGACAAAATGCAACTCAGAAACAAATACAGAGAACTTAAAGGGCTCAAGGAGGAAAGAGTATTAATTAGAAGGGGTCCTCATCAGAGCGTGAAGAAATTTATTCTTCTTTATGGAAGTTTGTGGGCCTCCAACTTGAACAGTTTGTTTTAAGACCGTTATACTCCAGAACAGTAACTGTGGATTTGATGT
The DNA here is from genome assembly GCF_018139145.2 of Gymnogyps californianus. NCBI lineage: Eukaryota > Metazoa > Chordata > Aves > Accipitriformes > Cathartidae > Gymnogyps > Gymnogyps californianus. Next base: position 1,534,037 of record NW_026114224.1, on the reverse strand, counting down.
AAAGTTGGAAGCAAAGGTGGTACTAGTTCTGAATGCAGATTCCCAAATCTCTTTTTCTAGTTTCACTCTGCTTTGATGCACTAGAAGTTGTTTTTTTTTAAACCTCATTTGGAAGAAGATGTGTCTATCCAATTTGAGGAATTAGAAGAGCAAGGAGTGATAGCTAGAACGTCTATTTATAATTTCTTTGGTACTCTGCCAGTTTTGTCTTTTTTATTTTTTTAAATGCTGTGATCTTTAAGGCTTTATGCTGTGTGACTGTTAGTCTTTATGAAGACTTTTCACTTGCAACAGTTGTGTCAGTCTGGCTTTGGATAGACAGAGGCTTGTGGATGAGAGTAGAGAAGGGCATGTTTCTTTGCCCAAGACTTCTATTCATTTAACTTCCTACAGGCATAAGATCCATTTTATGCCTGACCATGTTTTACTTCCTAAACCTTTGAAGATAGAACAAAGGGGACCTTTCAGATTATTCTTCTTTCCATCTAAGATCAGGCCAGCAAGAAGGCTTCTGTTACATATTTTCGAAGGTCAGGCCCACAACTGTCATTTGGGTTGCCTCAGGCATCCTCAGCTGAAATTGTAATCAGTTAGCTCCCTTACAAAAACAGGCAGCTTTGATAGTCTGTGATGGATTCCCATGCCCAGAGGTAGCACCATCCTCTATCTTAAAGGACATGCCCGACTTCTCAAGGCTTTCCTCAAAATTATATTGTGGGAAAGCATGGATCTGATGCTTTCATAGTCATCCTTTTACTGATCCTTCCCAAGTCATGTAAAACCTTACTAAGGAGAGACTGCTTCCTCTTAAGCTTTGCAAGATCATCTAGTTTTGGGTATTTCTTAAAATGGTTAAAGATCTTTTGGCACCATGCCCATCAGTGAAATAGTAGTGCATTCTGAACTATATAGACTTGGTTCTTCAGTTGTCAGTGCAGTTATTTTTTTTCTCCTGTGAAGTGTCTCTAAAGCTCTAGGAGTATTTTAGTGTGTAATGCAGTTACATAGGCTACAGCAGGTGAAGCCATGTGATAGTTACTGGAGGAAACAGTTTTCTGTCGCACAAATAACATGGTGTTGCTCAAACACGTAGTTTTGTACTTCTAATCTGCGCTGTCTGCGCTTCACCTAAGTTGGCTTATGGCGGTGTAGTCTTCTATACTGGAGATGAAATTGAAAAGTGATTTCAGCCTTCTTTCTCACCTATACCATGTTAAAAAATTAGAGAGTAACCATTCTCTTAGTACTTATTCTCTCAAAGGAGACACTGAAACATTGAGTTTATACTTGTAAACTGCTTTGTTACATGCTTTCTCAAGAGCATTAGTTTTCTCAATTCTAGGCAGCTTGGACTAGCTGGTCATTGCCTACCTCGTGAGGGCTTCTGAATTGAGAAGAGATAGGACAGGACCTAAAAGTACTGATAGCCAACCTTTTTTGTTTGATGCAGGTGCCTGTCAGAGGTCATGGCTTTATGTAGTGCTTCACAGTTGATGGCACCTTATTTGCATATGCAAATTTCCCACTTAAATACCTTACCTAGACTATAAGCTCCTAGAGATGGGGACATATATATAAACCTATCTGCCATCTTAATGGTTTGCAAATAATACCTTTCTTCCTCTTTGCTTTGCAACTATGGCTCAATAGACTAACCATGCAATTGCATAATATATGAGTTGCTGTGCTATTCTTAGCAAGTGTTTTAGTCATTTTATTTTCAACTCCTATAGAGCCGATATGATCCCTGAATTTATTTTAAAGATGGAGTTTAATATTAAAGCTGAAGCCTGATGTTTGGACCTTGGTCCCTTGTCTTGTTTAGACATAGTTTTTTCCTGTATTTTGCTGTGTGTGATGAACTGTAGCTGTTAAGAGTGGATGGTCTGGCTTATCATGGCCCCAGGTTTCCCAAGTTGTTGTTCTGCCATTCTGTCTCTTGGTGCTTGAATTCTAGTATGTCTGGATAATGTTTTTTTCTTTTTTCTTCCCCCCCCCCCGGCCACGTACTTATTCTCAGCAGTCTCTTGTTCAATGATGCTTATAAGCATTTTTTCATTTCCTTGGGAGAAAAAGATAGCTCTGTGCATGCTCCCTTGCTAGATTTATGGAGGTAGTTGAGAGGGAAACTGTTGCTTGCTTTGCAGATTTTCTGCGTTGTGGTCGTATCTAGGCTTCCTTGAACTAGTAAAAGTCCATTATAGCCAGAACTATTTGGGATTCTCACATTCCATAAGAAAATCCAACTTCTAAAATTTGTTTCTTTCTCATCTCTTCCCAAAAATACAGCCTGTGTTTCCACTTGTATCAGTGTAGTTTGCAAGGTATTACATATGTGATGTTATGCAAATACCTGTTTTTTTCCATGAACTGGAGAGGTGTGAGGTGGAAGTATGCATTAAGAGCTGTCTCTTCCTTTTTGACTTTTGTATCTAATTCTATTCTACCCAAATAGACTTCTTGGGAGACTGTAGGGGGAAAGAAGAAAAGCCTTGGAAAGGAAAGTTCAGAAAACAAAGAGAACAGAGAAAAACGAGGGGACAGAGAAGTGAGTCGCGGACGGGGAAGTTCCAACAGACGGGGAAGAGGAGGCAGCCGTGGCCGAGAGTGTACGTATAGGGGTTCATTTTAAAAGATTCAGACACTTTTCTTGCAGCTGAAACTGGCTGAGTTGAGAGCGAATGCTTAATGGAGTAAAGTCCGTCCGAGCTATAGCTCAGCACTGAAGGGATCATAACTTGTTTGTGCGACAGGTATGCTTGATCTGTCTATGTGACTTGGTTTTGGGATGGTCTGTGCTTGTTCAGAGACACTCAGTTTAATTTAAATTTCTGTCCTTTTTTGATTAATTGATCTTGTACAAATTGCTGTTCTTTATGTAAGTTTTAGAATTGAGTCTTTGTAAGACTGCTTGAGAGCGAGTATGTTGCTGCACAGCTGATACACTTTTTGTTTCTTTTAATGAAAAAATTATCCAGCTTTGACTCTATCTCCTTTTTATGAGTGGGAGAACCTGAAGATGTTCTCATCTTCTCATAAGGGGAATGAAAAGACTGGGATCATTATTAATCTCTAGCATATATTACTCACATAAGCCAACCAAAGGTGAGTTTCTACAACAGAGAAAATTCTTTGTGAGTTGAAACATTTAAAAATTTGCTACAGTTTATACAGGTGCAATAATACATTGAACAAAAGCAAACTGATGTTTCCAAGTTAGGTAGCGTCACATTAGATCACCATTGGATACACGTTGCTTTTTTCTCTGAGTTTTATCAGCAGTATCAAAGCTGTATACATTGCCTGTAAGGGCCGTACACAACACTGATAGGTGAGCAGAGAAACTGGAATGAAAAAAATATGTTTAGCTTTTCACTTAAAAGCAGGAAAAATATTTACAATATTAGCCAACTCTTCTAATTCATTATTGGAATATATTCAAATATTGTGCCAGTGAAGACATTGTGAATCTTTGTAGAATAGAGTAACATCAAGATAGGAAAAAATATTAATAAAACTTGCAGCTATGCTTAGAACAAATTGAAATCGGATCCATCAAAATGAAAGTGAGGGGCAAAATTTTTGCCAGAGCCAGATGCTGCTTGTCTCTCTTTGTAAACTGGAATTAAAGATTTTTCAGGTGGTTACCAAATCTTGATATTCTCTTCCCAGCTTCCCAGTCCAAGCATTAATGATTTTGTTGCTGCCATTAGGAAAAGTTGTGCAGTACAAAATATCAGCAGTGTTTTAAGTGGCCAGTCTTTTTTTTGTTGTTTGTTTGGTTTTTTTCTCTTTTCCTTTTCCCTTCTTCAAGGAGTCAGCATCTTTCAGAGTACTTCCTCAGGAGTTTTCCACAAAATAGTTAAATTGCAGTGCTTTTCTAATGCCTCACCTTCACCCAGTCATCATCCCTCTGATTTAAATACAGAGGAGAGTTCTTTTAAGTTTCCCTGGTTGTACAGGGATGTGGTATAGGCAGACAGGAGAAGAGTTGGTGTTCTTGGTTATCCCTTGTTCTTTCACTGTTGCCACCCAGCGCGTTATCAAGGAAGCATAGTATGAGGCAGCTTTATTTCCTACCTCGTTAAAGAGGTGAGGCCATAATTAATTTAATAGTGTAGGCTGCAAAACACTGCATTTCCCCCCCCCCAAAAAAAACCCCAGAAGTGTGTCTGCTGAGGGACATTTCCCTCTTATTAGATATTTTGCTTCCTAATTGTCCAGTGCAAATTAAACATAACTTGCTTGTAGTTAGGCCCCCAAAGAAGAGGGGTGACTGAGATCTGTTGACCAGCCCACTTTAAAATCTTGCCTTTTCTTTTGGGGTTCAGGTTAAGCAGATGGCTATGTTGTCTCATGTATGAGTCTCTAAAGCTTCTCTTAAGCTGTCCTCTCTCCACAGTTAGAGCTGAAGAGAATGGAGTGGACAACAATCAAGGAGACAGGCCTTCAGACCGTGGGAAACGTGGCCGTGGGAGAGGTGAGATGGTGGCATTGATGTGGGACTGACACTGATTTCATGTCCTGAAATGGAACTCTCCCATTTATTTCTTTAAACACTTCTTTTTAAGCATTTGTTGGTTATCCTTTGATTCCATAAGCACTTCAGCCACCTTTAATTTAGGGACATCCCCCTCCCTTACCCCTTGTCATGTCTTGGTCTCAGAACAACTTAAAAGAATTGACACAAATCACCTTTATGGTCATTTCCTGTGTAGCAGGCTGGTGTGCTCTGGCTATGGAGAGCTGTTTTCCCAGATCGACTTGTGCCAGCCTCCTGTGAGTGGGAGTGCACTGGGCTGCTCAGGATGTACCCTGGCAGCAGGAGAGTACAAGATTCCATCTGTAGGGCTCTCAGGGAGGGATTTGATGTGTACTTGTGCTGTTCCTTTGGGGTGAATCCAGTTGTCAGGCTTGCCTTCTGTTTTCGGTACCCAATCAGAGAAAGTACAAGCCACCTTAGAGGCTTTTTGGTAAGAGAAGGAATTTGGCATGGAAGAGTTTATGAGGAGAACTGTGGAAAAAGAATATTGCGGAGTCTTAGGTACAACTCCGATCTTATCCTGTAGAAGAGATAGGAAAGATGTTGAAAATGGATTTGATGTGGAATCAAGGGATGTGTAGTTGGTTTGGATTTTCACGGGTTGGAGTGGAAAGAGGCTTGTTTTTTCTTAGAGCAGGAGGAATGAAAATGAGTAACCTAGGTACAGCGCAGATTGTGTGGGGAGGTGGGTATTAAGTGAGTTAAATTGATAAAGTGCACAGCAGAGCTAATGTACTTAATAAGTAATGTCTGACTCGGGAAAAATTCTGCCTTCAAAGGACTCTCTTCTCTTTGGAATATCCAGTAACGAGGCATTCAAAGACAGGCACATCCAACTTCATTGTCTCCAGATCTGCATCTTGAAGGAGTGGAAAGATGCAAAGACATGTAGCTTCCAGAGGGTTGTGAGAATGACTCGGTTGTGCCTGTGGATCAGCAAATACCAAATGGTGTGTGCAGAGAGGTAGCTTTGCTGAGGAGGGTGTGGTATAGTTCACAGCTACAGTTTTTGGTATGTTAGCACTGTTAATAGATGGAATGTAAGTCTTTTGGTTATTTGTTTTATAAAATAATCCTTTATACTCAAATTATAAATATAAAGGTAGGATTTTTTTAAATTGTTGGATGAAACTTAGAGGTTAATTTCAAATGCAGTCTATTTTTTGCTTTGTAACCTTATGATGAACAATACACTGCTTTTGTTGTCAACACTGTAGCTCTCTAGATGAATATGTCATGTCTCAAGCCAAAGCACTTAATCATCAGATCAAACTGACATATCTGACTGAAGAAATAGGAACAACTTCAACCAATTTCTGTTCACTGGCTTAGTGTACATAGTATTACTGTATCTCTCTACCAAATATTTTAGATTGTACATTCATGTGAGCAAAGTATCTTAATGAAGTGTTCTCAACTGTCTATGATAAACCCGTTGAACGACTTCAGGATCATTATATTACAAGTGTGTGTATTATGTGGCAGGAAATACCTAATTTAATTTTATAATGCAAGCCCTTGAAATCTGCAGGGAGTTGTATAAAGCTGTGTAATTCACTTCTCAATACTTCAGGGATGCATGACCTTCTTTCTTTGGATATTAGTAGAAATAATAAAAAAAAGCTTCCTGCCATTTCATTCAGTAGTCTTTCTTTTCTGTTACACAGAATAGTCAAATGCAGGATAAAGTACTTCAGCTGAAAGTAAATAGATTGCTGGTAATCACCACAGAACCCTTTTTTAGAAATGTTTCATGCAGAGTGTGTGTGTGTAGGAATCTAGGCATTGGATACAAAATTAGGGGTCAGCTAATATCTGAGCAACGCACTGTCTCTATTTTAAGCTACCTTCTCAGGCTGGAGTTATCTTACTGGCTGCTTTCTAGGGGAAGATTTGCTGGGCCATTGTATTACTGCTTCACTGTAGAACAACCTAATTTTAAGAAATGATACGCACTGAAAATAGCAGAAATGGGATTGACACTGGGGTGATAATGTGCTGTTTACTGAGGGGGAAAACCCCTGATACTGAGTATTTCAGCCTTGGTGCTGTAGGCACTAGCTTCCTTGTGCAGTAGATCTTCCGTTAATGACTGTGTGACATTCCTTGCAACTTTATAGGGTAGTAGGCATATAGTGTACAAACACCACTGGTTGCTGGTATGCAGGAGATCAGGGATTTGAAGTAGATACGTGTTATTGACTGATTAACAGAAAGCAAAAATGCATCACAGGATGTGTTTCAGGACACATCCTAGCTGAAATTGCTCTGCCCTTAATCTTTGCTTGCTAAACTGAGGATGTAAACTTTGGCTTGGAAAGGAGTCAAGGAATTTCTTTTTTTTTTTTAAGATGGCCTTCCCATCTGTCTGTCTTTTCAGAACTGAATTTCTTGAACGAGCTTAATTTAGATGTAAAAAATACTATAATGGTGATGGATAGTAATTGCATCAAAGTTATTATATTTATGTGTCAGTATTGCAAGGATTTGTAACTGTCTGGAATGGAATCTCGTGAAGGAATTATGGAGGAAGATGGTTATGTCTTTAGGATTGTCAGCTCTAGAAACGTTTCCTCATTTGTGTTTTAATCAGCTGCAGTGTTATATACAAATTGACAAACTTGACAGGCACAATTTTTTTTTTTTTATGCTGCTGTTTTGTACTGTTCTCAGATCTTCAGTTTTAAGTGCAGGTCTGGTTCTCCCACTGTCCTCCACTCCATGTTGAAAAGGATGCGGTAGAGCTAGAAAAGGCTTTTGAAGGTACTGGGAAGACTACATTTATGGAGTGTGAGGAACAAGCAGACTAGGACTTCTCCACCTGCAAAAGAGAGGGCTGAGTGGGTGTATGGTAGAGATCTGTAAAATTTCTGCGGAGAAGGTTCTGTGGGGAAATCAATTGATCACTCCAAGAAAGTATGCAAACGAGGGAATATTAAATGAAATCAGTAGGTTACAGGTTCAAAATGAACTTACGGAGGTGGTTCTTCATACATGTAGTTAACCTGAGGAACTCCTTTCAATAAGATGTTGTGGGTGCTGAAAATTTACACACAGAGAGACTTGACAATTTCATGCTAAAAAAGAACCACAGCAAGAAAAGGAAAAACCACTGAGGGTTTTGATGTATGTAAATTATCTTTGGCTGAGGAAGTCTGAGCCACAAATGGTTGAAGACCAGGAGAGTGTCCAGAGAAATTGCACTGTGGTTTCAGTTCGTGTGCTCTTCCCTAGATATCTAATTGACCATAGCTGATAATGGGATAGCAGGTAGATGAACTTTTGGACTTGATTCAGCATAGAAATTGTTAGAGATTCATGTGTAGCAATTCTCCTGGTTTGCAAAGTGAAAATGGATTTGTCGCTTTTACTTCTGTTCTGTGATTCCCTTCCTCTTTGTTTTTCCAGAGCAATGTGAGCATGCCATAAATGTGGATGCTGTCAGGGAATTTTTTTCTAGCAAAACAGAAATAAAAATGAAAGGGAAAAACATGTTTTAATTTTGGACAATCAGTGTGAAAAGGAGCCTTTCAAACTTTTGGTTTTTCTGCTGACTGTATAAGAAAGCAAAGCAGCTTACCCTTTTTGTAAATATCTGACTATAGTCCAGCTTGTATTCTTGATCTTTTTTTTTTTAAACGTTTTTTAGATAAGTATGCTATCCTTGAAAAAAATAAGCTTCTATAACCAGAATTGCATGTCTAAACATTTTCTTGTTTTAAAAACTTAGCACAGTTGGCACAGGATATATTTTGGATTTCCTTTGCCAGAACTAGTAAGGATGTTGGTTTTTCTAAAACATGAATGTAGAGCAGACCTTTTGGAGGTCACAATCTGAAGTCCATTTAGTTTTGCTGTAGTTGGTTCTGCATTGATTAGGAAGCTGTGTGTGTCATGTAATTTTTTTTTTTTTTTTTTGAGATTAACCAGAACTTAGCTTTAACATAAGTTATTTATTTTCTTTTAAACATAACTTTAGAGTTGAAATTTTTTTGCACGTGCTTCTAAAAATGGTTACTAGAGTACATGCAGTATATAAAACTGATCCAATGCTTCTAGCTTTATGATGACTAATAAGACAAAAGTGATTTGAATTATTAAATATAATTTCAGTGTTTGTTTTGGTAGCATGGAATACCTAGAATACAAACTTTCTATACTTAGCCTCCTTATCTCTTCATAAGGCTTAAGCCTCCGTCACCTCGGCGTCTGCTGGGAGGATGGCTGGCTCTGCATTTCCAGAGCAGAGACCAGGGCTGTTCAGTTACTGTGTAGTCAGAGATAAGCACAAATCTAGGGTGTTGCCTGCCCTTCCACTCTGCATTTCCTTTTCCTTTCAGCTGTTCTTAGGCCTCTTTCTTAACCTTAAAGTGTCTTCATCTAATTTAAACCTGTCAGTGTGAAAATCTGAGTTTTTAAATAAAGCACCTGTGTTGCAGTGGAAGGATTTAGGTTTGCAAGCTCAGCAAACTGAATTTTCTACAGAATAGGCTATTAAGTTAATGGGCTAGTCCCATCCAAGTTGTGGTACTACACACTTTTCTCGTGCTCCCACGTAGTGTGCATTTGTTTTGGGGGAAGAAACGTTGTGAATGAGATGAACGATTCTTTCCATGCATGGACAGTACCAGAGTGAAGACTTGATTGTGTGATTATGAGTGTTTTGAACTCCCAATGGGTTTTAGTGGAAACAGAAAATCTCACCACCTGCCTGGGTATAAGTGTTGACTTCTCTAGAGTTCATTCCAGAAAAGAAAAATGTAAATTGAATAAGTGATGGCTAATGTGAACCTAGTCAACTGAGGGAGATGTGCTGGAGAGCAGGAAAAAAAACCCCAACAATACACAGCTGAACAGAGTTACAATGTTAAAGGAAACAAAAACATGTTTTAAATAGTTCATCGTTTAAAATGATGTTGGATAAGGGGTAGTAGCAGGAATGTTGATCAGAATCAACTTTAAACATAGTTCCCCAGTCCTGGTTTCCTGGAACAGAAATGAGTAAGCAACGCTGCCTTGATACTTTAGGTGGCTGTTTGTAGATCCAAGTGTAAAGGAATGTGAAGAAATGTTATGAGGTTTTATATGAGGCAGGGCAGTAATTTTGTTCTTTGCCTGATGTCCGTCATTTGCTTTTGTGCTCAATATGCTGATTGATTGATTGTAAGAAAGTCTATTCCTTTAGATTCACTAGAAGATTTAATGAGCTACTGCCAAGTCACTTGTTCTCTTTTTGTGGGTAGATAAAAATGTTGATAGAAGAATTGCTCATTGTGAATTACCACAGGAAAAAAAAATTTTTTGTAAACATTGACCGTTGCGATCTAAACCATATATACACATCTTTTTAGAGTAGTGTTAAAGCTATACTTTTTACGTTACAAGCATAAACTGGGATTACTGCTGGGAAGAATTGGTCCTGTCTGTCTCCTGGTGCATTTGAACTTTATCAGAGGATTGATCTAAGTTTAAAACTAACCAAGTCAAAAAAGAAAAAAGGAGGCAGGCAGCATGGTAGCTGGGGACAACAGGTTTTTTTGGTGGCTTATCCTGGTGTAAAGGTGACTGGTTTTCTGGCATTTAGCAAGTAGGGAACTGGTTCGGAGAGCTGATCCAACAGTGAACTAATAATTTTGTTTTCTGATGGTGGTTTTGTGCTCACTCACTGGTACGTGCAAAACTGTCAGTGCAGGAAAGAGCAGAGTTTGTGATCACTGGTGAGAAAGACCTCAGTTGTAGTAGTTCTGATTTAAATGGGTTTAAGCTACTGTGGGATTGCATGCTCAGAATTTGGGTCCCCGCTCTGAATTGGGGTGTGAAGCCCCATTTGCTCACTGACCTTTTAGTCACTGTTAAAAAGCATCAAAAGTTTGTGAATACCTGATGGGCATTCATAGTTGCTTCATGACTAACTTCTCTGTGTTAGAAGACTGTGCCTTCTAATTGTTTTAAGGCCATGTTTTAATTTTGGCAGCTGAGAGAAGTAACTTTCTTAGCATGAGAATTTAAGAATATATTAGTGATCTGGTTGTGTCAAAGAGAATATCAGCCCTTTCCACTGACATCTTGCATTAATGACCACGATGTATGAGATTCCATGTCCGAGTTAGAGTGGTCTTTCAGTGGTGAGTACTCACTGTCCCATATTTTGAATTAGTTCTTTGTAAGTGTCTTTTCTAGCTTTGAATTTAGTGTTTTCTGTAGCCCCACTGGTTTAGTACTTCCTTTTTGTCTTCATTGGAATGCTTTTTGTTGCATTTGTTGATTAAACTTAATTTAATTTCAGTTTTGACAGAAAGCATAGACACAGCTTTATGAAGTTAAGGGAATCCACTTGAAATTCAAGTTTAGGATTAACTTTCAAAGTGATCTGGTATAAAAAAGCCCTTGCTGGCTAGTAGTCTGAGACTGTGCATGGAACTTCAGGAACAACATGATTTCTTTCTAGCAATTTCTAAAATCGTTAGAGGTTCTTATTGCTGTTTTTAGCCAGTAGTTTATTGTGCCTATGCCAGTACGGCATCTTACATATGCCTTGCTTGCTAAAACTTCATCTTCTGTTTAATATGCTATGGTTATTCTTTCAGGCTTTTGCACTTGGGAGGCTGGGGAGACTTACCTCCTCTTCTAAAATCTATTTGTACTTTCATGCTAGCTATTCCAGCTAATTTCTCTGTACTTAATGTCAGCCTCAAAAATATTTCTGCTTGACTGTTTCTGTGATTCGCAGCTCCCAATCGGTCTTGTAGCTGAGCCTGTCAAAAAACTGTTGATCTTTCTTCTGTGCATCATTAGTAAATGGTGTTTAATGCTGTATTGATAGCGGTAGGAAGTAAATTTATTACATAGATGGCCCCTACAGTGTCACCAAGTAAACTTGTTTAGCTGGTTCTACTCTTAAAAAAAATTATTTACTGGGCAGAAAGATAATCCAGAGTGCACTGACTTCTGTGCATCTGAGAGCTGCAACCCTGTTACGCCATGGATCAGCTTCCCAGATTGGGGATTTTAGGTGGGCAAAGGAGAGAAGAGCAGTAGAATAGGTAGGCTGAGCAAGGAGGTTCAGAGGCAGAGTTACAATCAGTTGGATACAGCAGGATCTGGGGCACTGTTTATGGCAGAGCAAAGAGCACAGCTCCACGTGTGGGCTTGGTGAAGAGGGATGGCGATTGCTGGGTTGCAGGTGTTGTTACCTCTTTCCTAACCTCTGTCTGTCCTCTCTCCAACCAATTGTGAAAAGAGAGCAAAGAGGGGAAAATGTAGAGATAGCAGGCCTGGCCTGATGTCAGACTTCAGTTCTTCTGTGTTCTTGTTCTTCTGTGTTGCTGGATGGGAATCCTTCCTCTGCAGGTTTCTATGGTTCCTCTGTAGCTAGCAGTTGTCATCTTGTGTAAGATATGGGTAAACTCTTTCATCAAAATGTGGGTAAAGCTATCCTGCTATTTTGATGCTTCTAAGTAGTCCTTGAAAATGTAGGTAGTAGACATTTTAGAGGTCCAGAAATATCTTTTAAAACTTGGACAGTGAACTAGGGCAAGGGGAAGAACGAGTAGTGAGGGGAGGGAAAGGAAAGTCATTAAAATAGGAACTTCCTAAACTGGTTTTACCATGTCCTGGAGCTACTGTTCTTATTCAGTTTAGGTGGTCCCCTGAAAATAAGGGGTAATTTTGATCCAAATTCGAACAGCCTATCACGGGTAATTTTGATGTTTGGGCAACCAGTGTATTGGTGATTTAGGATTATAACTTTTGTGCTCTGGTAAACTTGTAGTTGCTTGGTGACTTATAATTACCACATAATTTTGTCGTTAAAATAAACATTGCTTTGTTCTCAGTCTGCAGCTCTTGACCTCCTCCTGTTCTTGTAATACAAAATAATATTCAGAGTCTTCCTCAAAAAAACCAACAAACTGGAAAAGCCTCAGATATTGAGGTCGTAAAAAAGGAAAAAAAAAATCTATGTAGAAATATGCCACATGTAAGAAATAGTTTCTAACAGTTTACGTAGATGTGTGCTTTATGGATGGTTAAGTAATACAAAAATTTTCATGCCTTGTTGGCATCATGTAACATGCAAAAATAAAGCCATTCGCTGTATCAAGAAGCTTGTAAACTGAGGCTGGTAACCAAATTTGGAGGCAACAAATATTTGTTGTTGTTAAAATAGAAATTAATATTCTTGTGGGTGATAACAAGGAAGTTTGAGTAATTTGAATTGGGTAATTTTCATGTCAGTAACTATGATTAAGGGGGAAGCAGAAGGAATGTGTGGTCGCAGGTTGGCAAAAGCACGGGAGGGTAGGGGTGGACAGGTGGGCTGAGTCAGAGAAGGAAACAAATAGAGTATTTAAACTTTCTCCTCACAGACAAGGAGTAACAGGGAATTTCTTGAGAGATCAGGGTGCGCAGGGAGGCTGGGATTCTAGAGCATCTTAGGCAAGAGTGAGAAATTAGAGACAAAATTTTGAACACTGTCTAATGATTTGGCAATAGCAGTCTCATGTGGGATGGGTCTTTAGGTAAGTCCTTTTCTTGGCATTTGGAGCCACTTCACTAGATACAGAAAAGATAGCAAAGAATTGCAAGTCCTACTGAAACACATAGTCTTAGATGAACTGTGGCTTACTTATGTGTGTTAGGGAAACAAATTCTCCTGTGAGGAAATTTGGGAAGTAAATGATATTTAACTTTACGCTAGTTTTCTTCTTCAACCATAGTATTTTCTAATGTGACAGGCTAGCGATTGGCGGCTCCTCTGCTGTTGCTGTTAAATGGTGTTTTCTCTCCTAGGGTTTGGACGTGGCAGAGGGAGAGGAGCAGGGAGGTTTTCAGCCCAAGGCATGGGGTAAGAAACATGCAGAGCACAGATTTTGGCAAGGAACAAACTCAGTGGCAACATTAATTGACAATATTAATATTGCCACTGTATGTATTAATATTGCTGTATGTTTGATAAACCAATATGGATGCAAAAATTCACAGATCTGTTAGATGATTAATGGATTATTTTTGTCTTAAACTAGTATTTCTAAGTAGACACACCTATACAAACCTAATGTAAGTTCACTCAATGTTAATATCTCAAACTTGGAGAACTCGTTTGTACCTATCAGTAGCAGCCACATAGTGCCTAGGAGGCTGAAAGTTCTGTGTGGTGCGTATAGTCCTAGGTCAATTTAAAAAAAGATTTGTTGAGGTTTCATGCTTTAGCTGTTTGGGCATACATCGACCCTAAAACAGAATCAAAAGAAGTTACTCAGCAGCTCTAAAGTTTGTTCTCAGTTTTGTTGGAATAACTTGCTTCAGAGAAGTGTAGCCTCCACTACTTTCACTCAGTATTTGCCTTTAATGACATTTCATGTAATATCAGTGATATCGTGATGAACAGAAGGCTCATTCTACTTCTCTAATAATCCTTCTTGTTCATACTTGTAGATGATAAACTGAAAAGAGGTTTTTCTTCAATAATCGTTTTTCACCTTTTAGCTGCATCTGTGTGTTTTGGCATTGATGTCAGGAGTGCATTCTGAAGTAGTCTTACTGATGTTCCGACTCCTGTCCTGCACAGGTCTGGTGCTCTGAAAGGATATGATACTGGTTTCTCATCAGTCATCCACCTGCTGAGAAACTATCAGCTGAGAGGGGCTTATCATTGTGCATATAAACTAATGCTTTATAAGACTGGGAGGAGTACGTATGCTGTTAACTGCTTTTTCAGAAGTTGTTTTGGTTCAGTTTCTCTACAGTTGGTTGTTTTTTTTTTTTTCAATCTCCTCACTTTTTTCTCCTCTTCTTTTCTCTTTTCTCCCTTTTTTATCTGTGTCTGCTCATAGAGGAAAAAATTCTTTTGAAACCAAAACTATCAAGATAAATTATGTGGAAATAGAGATGTTAAATCTAATGCAACTTCAGCTAAAAATGATGACACTTGTGTTCATTGAATGACCCGTGTGTTCTCTTCCATTTCTTAACTTTTAAAACTCTAGGACATTTAACCCTGCAGACTATACGGAGTCTTCTGCCACTGATGGCTTTGGGACAAAATCAGAGATTTGGGAGACTGGTCAGAATGATGCAGATGATGGAACTGGTAAGATGCTTCAAGAAGTGGAAGGATTGGAATGAAGACCTGTAACAAATTGCAGTTAAAATAACCATTCTGTTAATGTTCAGTTAACTTCTGAAAACGTGAATACATCTCACGACACAGATATTAGTTCATTTTTATAGCTTAACTGCTACTAATGCACAGAGCACATGCTGTAGCCTGAGTGACTCTCTGGTTAGAATGAAGGGAAGGCAATTTGCAATTTTTTTGTTTTAGTACTAACAATCCCTTGAGAGACAAAGGGATTTGAAGAGTTATTGGAAGAACCTTGTATGTGAAGAACTGTTTAGATATCTTAAGTACTGCTTAAGAGCACCTAATGTTAAGGAGTGTAAGTCCTACTAAAAGTGATTGGTCCACAGGCATTGGGCAGTAGGGTGTGAATATCTAAGTAGAAGAAGAAAAAGAAAAGAAAAACCGTTTACAAATATGAATCCCCTCAGTGACACTGGGATGGCTTTGGCAGCCCCACCTGTAGTAGGAACGTAAGGACAACGCAGGAATGTAAGGATGTGAGTCTCCGGGATGGAGGAGAGTTCCAAGATCTGCCACCTTTGAAGAGAAGAATTAACTAAAGCGTGAGTAGGCACTTGAATAGAAGCCAAAAGAGCAGTCTGCCTGTCTGAAGATAGAGGTAGCTGTGTGTTTCTGTATGAAGTTTCAAGTGTGAAGTATGTGCTCCCGGCTAAAGGCAAGAGACAGACATAGTTTGGAAAGGAACCGCTTAACAGTGGTCTCATAGTGATTCAGAAATGAAGAATGTGACCTGCTTGTCTGTGATTGGGAAAAGAGGATACCTTGCTGCTTCCCATATTCTGTGACAGGAGATGAAGACAAAGGAAACCCTGTGTCAGGATGGAGAAATTCATGTACGTTATTGTCCACACTTGGGAACCATTGAGTGATAGGAGAGATTTTTTTTTTTTTTTAACCCCAGCAAAGGGTAACTTTTCTGATCTCTTCATCGCTGAAGCCTACTCAGATGATTTTTCATCAACCCCTGTGTCAAGGGTAGAAGGAAAAGACTGATACTGGAGGCCAGGGTGCGCTCCGTTGAGCTCTGCTGTGAGCCACTTGAGATGCAGCTTTCTAAACTTCGTACAAGCCATTTTCCGCTTAACCAGAGAAGACAATAACAGGCTCAGAGTTTAGGAGGGCTTATTAGGCAGCTGTCTTGTCACTCTGAGTGCCTTCTAGTCCAGTGTGGGAGAGTGGCACTGAGTATATTAATGGTTATTGAAAGGGAGCTCTTTTGCCAAATTATGGCATCTTTCCAAGGAATTACTTTTGAAATGACTTGGTGCTATAGCGCAAACAGAAATGCACCTTTTACTTTCACTCATGTTAGTTTTTCAAATAAGTTTATCAGATAATGAGTTAGAAGGACACCTAATGGCTTGAAAATTCCCCTAGGAATACTGATACTGTTTGCTATATGGTAGTGGAGGGCAGGGTATGTTGTCACAAGTATTGCAGAAGCAATAAGGTTAACTAACTAAAGAAAGAAGACATACAAGAAAGGCATGAGGAGACTGGACCAGAGGTAGAAAATTCACTTGTTATTAATGAATGCAACTATAAGGCTGTGGCTTACAAAGGACTTTGACTTGTGCTCCACTTCCCAAGTGAGCTTGAATGTTTTGTGACCCTCCCTGCTAACTCTGGGTAGCCTTCATGTGCCTCCCCTACGGCAACCTCTGTTCCTTCTTGTAGGCATCTCCTCAGTCTTCAGTAATGGAAGAATTCTGCCTAGTAATAAGAGTAGCTTGGTGTGGCTAAACAGATCCCCGTAAGAGTACGAATGTGTCTACATGAGGGGTTTGCTGCTGAGCAAACAGATTGGTGGAAATTCAAAGTGCACTAGTTGATGCGTGGAACTTCTTTTTGGATGCCAAGTGCATTTTTGCTGTTAGGCTGTGCACGTGTCACTGAGAACTTCAGTAACACAACTTAAGGCATGTATGGAAAGTTGGGGAGCATGGTATGGAGAAGAAGGTGTGAGAAGGCATTTGGGAATTTTCCCTGGCCTCGTCAGATTAATGGTTCTTAGGGGTATGAATGAGTGAGTGTCAGTGTGGGGAGTTTCTGCAAAATCATTTGGTTGGTGGAAATTTAAAGTAAACTAGTTAAGTGTGAATGTTCTTTCTGGGTGCTAAGTACCTTTTTGCTGCTCATCTTAATTTACTTTCAGTGCAAATGGAAAAGGCACCATAACTGACAAAACAAAAATGTATATATATGACTATACGAAGTGTGTTTTATTTTACAGTGTTTCTTCTTTAGACAAGCTGTCGGAATGTCATAAATAAGTCCCTGAGCCAAAAAGAAGAGATCTCTAAAAAGAGTAGGCTTTAAAATTATTTAGTTTTGTCCAAGTGGGAAGCACTTTCAACCTTGTGATGAAAAGCATCTTGAGGGTTATTAGAGGAGGCTGCAGCTGGGGTAGTAGTTTTAAAGCAGAAGAGAGAGTTCTGGGAAGGAAGATGGAAGCAGGAGTAGGGGGAAGGAGTGGCAGACAAGGTGTGGGGCTGGAAGCAGGTTGTACAAAGTTGAGCTGTTGATTTGGCTTGTTAATCACAAATATTAGTTTTCAGTTGTTTTTTTTTCCCTTAATTTACATTGCTGTTATGTTATTTATTACTGGGACTGTTGATTTGTAACTAAGTTACCAATGTGGAGTTACTAAAGATGTGAATGAGGGGGATGTATATGCATGGAAATCCATAAAGCCTGCAGTGGGCTAGTGAAGAATGTCAGATAAGAGTATACACAGAGGAAGGGCAGGATGGAAATCACTATCTTTATTCCTCATTACCCAGTCCCATTTCTTCTTTCATCTAAAAAAAAAGAAAACAAAATTAACTCATACTAGCTACTTGGAAAATTAGTGTCTTTCATCTGCAGTTACATTAAAAAGGAGATAACTGGACAACTACCTGGAGAAACAAAACCAGTTTTGCGTATCAAAATGTTTTCTGAAGACATCATGCAAATATAAACTCTGTGGAGTTCTGAATATTTACTAAGTATTTCCTCTTTAAGCCAGTGCTGGGAAAGGATCAACATCAACATTTTCAATGAAAAAGAAATACACTATTTGTTTCCAAAATGTAGTTGCCCCCATACGTGCTCTGAAAGTGCTCTAGAACCTCTTGTCCTGAATTGTTGCAGATGCCAGAGGAATCACAGTAGCCTGAATGAAAGGTGTTTCTAGGTGCACCATCATGTAATCCCATAGAAGAACTAGCTGGTTCTGTGGAGGTAAAGTTTAGTGTTGTTGGTTGAAATAAAAAAGAGAGTAAAGAGTGAATCTTTAATGGTTCATAACATTTAAGTGTAATTGTATTCCAAATAATTCAGCATCAGTTTTCCTGCATCCTAATTTTTATAGAAGTAATATACAACTGAAAGGCAAAGAGAAGGGACAGGTGGGAGGAAACAAAATGACCAGTCCTCATCCAAAAGGGAATAAACTTGAACAGCGTGATTGATATTTTCTTACAGGCATGCTGAGTGTTCAGTCTCTTACCTTTTTTGTAATGTACAAGTCAGTGGGAGATCCTGAACATCAAATCACAGCAGTTCTTATAAATAAATTGTTGGAGGTGGTCACTTCTCAGAGTAGGTTATAAAAATGGTATTGTATTCCGGTAATTTGCTGATACCTCTACTTTGATAGAGTTTCATAAATTTCACAGAAAAACTTCATTCGTTATTATCTTAGTTATGAGCAGCCTTAAATGACTCTGAAACTGAAGAACGACAAGAAAGAAAAAAAAATTATAGTGTAACTGTCAAGGGGGGAGAAGGGAATTGTGTAGCTTGGAAGTTACAAGGAAGTTGTTTTTTAGGACTGTTGTAAAAGTCAGAAGGAACATTTTAAGGAAACCTTCAGGTCATTCTAGAATGTGAATGTAATCCAGAAGGAAAGGATTAGTACATAAGTTTGGGATAGACCAAAATAAAATTATTTTGGGGCTAACATCTATGGCTGATTATTCAAAAAAGGAAAAAAAAAAAATCAAATAGTGTGACAGGAAGTGAGGAATTGGAGGAAAATAGCTGAAGACTTACCAGAAACATATAGTATACTTTTTATTGGCTTTATAACTTTCTAAAACTAAACTTGTTACAAAGGGAAACAGGAAAGAGTCACAGATAGCCATCTAGGTTGAAGTTGCTATGACAAGGATCCTTGAAAACACAAAGCCTAATTTTGATGGAAAACAGAGAACTCTTAAATTGTGATGCTTTGCAAGACTTGGGGATAAAGGTTGGGAAGAGGATATATGGAGTTGCAATAATGCCGAGGTGGATTTTGGACTAAAAGGAAATTGATACACTTGTGGCAAGATCAGACTTAGAATCCCATCAATAGGAGGAAGGTGTTAGCAAACTGAATTTAATGGAGAGAAGAGCAGTGAAATAACTGAGGCTGGAAGGATTGAGTTGGGAAGGTAGAGTGTTAATAAGCAACAATAATAAACTTAGCTTGGGTAAACTAATAAAAGGGTGAAGGGTTGTGTTCAGTATTTAAAAAGAGTAAGCTCACAGAACCATGGTCATAAGTAGGAGCAACAGGTAAAAGTTTAAATTGAATGTCAGGAAAATGTCCCAAGTATTATTCTAAATAGGTTTGGTCTCCCAAAGGTGGTGGGAGATACTCAAGAGTTGGGCTTGATTTGTCTGAGCTCTTTTTGTGTTTGTTTTAGCAGACTCCAAGCTCTGTTGTTAGAGTTCTGACACCAACATGAGGTTTGTCTTCTACAGAGGCAGGCCTTGCTCTGACTGATGGGAGATAAATATAAGCAGGGCAAATACCAGGATGTATTTCTTTAAAGAAGAAATATCAGAGGAAGGGATCCTGTGCTGGTCAGGAGAAGGGAAAGAAAATCAACCGTTTCTTTAAAAAATGCTGCTCATTGGGTTTTTCCTCCTTTCCAAAATTTCTGTGGAAATGTGTGGATTAGTCTAGAAATTTGAGGCATTGTAGTAATTTTGCTGTGCTTGGATATGATTATTAGTTATTTTTCAAGTACCTCGATATTTTGCAGCATGTAGAAACCCCCTCGTTAGGGGCTGTTTGGTAAAATGTGAGCACGAGATGTTTCAGGCGACTCTATATTGCTCCACAGAGCCAACACAGAGCAGATGTTACCTTGCTTAGGACCTGCCAAATAATTTTGGATTCCAAGGTATAAACCCCCTCTCTTCTCCCCACTGTGTATATATCTTCGTGGTAGGCCTGTTCGCCTCACTGGATTAGTGCCATTCGACCCTCCTCTGCCCAAGACGCTGCTTTGTAAAGGTGTACAAAAGAATGCACTAATGTAGTGATGGCATTAGTACAAACTGTATTTGATGCTGTCTTCAGGGGGCTTGTTTCTGGATGAATGTATCTCAGAGGGTTCCTGGTTAAGTAAAAGGAGATGATTAAAGTAGTAGTTCTTTTGCTTTTGTACTTGATCAAAGGTGATGGTAGCAGGAACTTTACTGCTGGTATTTTCTTTGCTCGTGGTTATGTAGTTTAAATGAAAGCTTTGGTTGTTGCTGGGATAACCTTCCCTATGCTTACACTGGTGGGCAAGGCCTTCAGTCCCTTTATTGCTCTTGCATGTCTGTGCCTGCTGTTTCCTATGGAAGGGATCAGGTTTTTGCATCCGTAGGATCGTTTCCTGTAGTTTTCCCATTGCCACATGCTGTGGACTGCGCACTGTGCTCCAGTGTTCACCAAATAAACTCTGCCACAAGTTACGGGAAGAAGTGTTTTGCAGCTACAGTGGAAGCCTATTGACTCTTCTGCTGCCGTTATATGAATTATATATGTTTTAAAATAAAATTGCTCTATTAGGGGAAGGGATTGGGATTGTTCTGCCCTGAGGAGAGAGTTAACAGGGTTGGAAAGGAGTCTCCAGAGGCATAGCTTAGGTCTTGAATTGAATATGTTGAAAGTAGGATTATGGATGTCGGAGCAGGTATTGTGGTTGTGTTTTGTTCAGGCTCTGTATGAATTTGTGCATGAAACTGGGAGATCCCATGGGAGGGTTGAGTAACCTCTTACTGTCATTGGGGACATAGGAGGAAGTTCTTCCAATGTTTGGGATTAATCACTGGTTGCAGACATGCATTCATGCAAATTGTCTGGTACCATAGTGGCTAAGAAATTCCTGAAATCAGAAATTAAAGGGGAAAAAAAAACCCTCCCAAAATTTTAAACCTGCAGACCAATTTTCTAGAGCTTCCCATGTTTCCAACCACTATCTCCTTGCTTTGTTTTCCACTAATAATGAAAACAGGATTGCTTATAAAGCAGAAGGGTTGAAATACGACATTGTGCTTTTAGCTTGTAACTGTTTTCTTTCCTTCCCCAAATTACAATAGGAGCGTGGAAAAACTCAATAGAAGAATGGACAGCAGAAGACTGGAATGAAGATGTAAGTGTACCTTGTTGGATAGACTGATTATTTACCTTTTTCAGAGTTTCTGTGTTGTCTTCAAAAACTAAATGTTTGAAGTAATACTTTGCTGTATGCATGCAATATTTCTTACTGTGTTTCTTGCTGTAGTTCCTGTTTAAAATAGATATATTTAGATAAGCTTATTTTTTAAATAAAATTGAATCAAGAAATATTAATTTATATTGCTGGGTGGACAATACATAGATAATAAAATTTATCCTAAATTAAGTATTTGTGAATTATAGTTCTCCACTGCTCAGTGCTGATGGGTGTTAACCGCATACTTTCCTCTACTATTGTGTAGGGATTTAAAGCCATATTATCACAAGACTTTTATGTAATTAAGTGCTGAAGCTTACTATCAACTTTAGACTCCTCATTTGATGCTTTTTGTTTGAAAACTGCATAATTGTTTCACTTAGTCTACTTCATGTTCATAATATTAAAAAAAGGAGTTAGTAGTATGCTGCAGTTAGCACTTAATTGCTTCATTCCTGTTTCATCATGATGTGTTGTCTAAAGTACTACAACAATTTTGGTTCTCATTCTTTATCAGGCAAGAGGTGTCTTCATGTCTGCAAAATATTTGGCATTTGTGATCATCATGTGTGAAAATCGCATTTGTGATTTTAAGTTTTCAGTTATTATATTAAAGCTTAAGCAGTTCAGAAAACAAACTAGGTAGCAAGAAATATGGAAAGGAAAACTTAGCTTTTAAGAAGTTTTTCATCTTTTATAGGAACATCCATTATTTCAAGTTTATTTTCAGAAGAGTAAGAGATTGTCTCAGAAGTCATCCCTTTTGCCTCCTCCTGTAGGGTGGCATGTCAGTGTTATCCCTAGAATAACATGTGAATGTGTCATATAACAGATATGAAAACTCTGTCCTTACCTAATGAGAGGTCTATGTCTTTTGAGAAAATTAAAAGAAACTCTAAAATTCCTAGGTTTTCTGTATCAGTTACTGCTATCAAAAGCTGGCATCTTTTTTAAACCTGTCCTCTATTTCTGCAGTATATGCTAGAGGTGGACTAAGGGCTAAGGATAGTGAAAATTTATGGCCTTGTTCTCACCCCTGTTTGCTGGTACAATACAGCATTTGTAGTAAGGGAGGGGTGTTGAGCAATGCTGACTAGGGATAGAATTTTTTTTTTTTTAATTAATTATTAAACCTGAGTAATTTGCACATGAATCTTGAAAGAGCAGCAGATGAAATCTCTAGCCTGTTGTTATTTTTTTATTAATTTTAGAGTGCTGGAAAAACCCCCGTAACCTAGGAGAAAGTTGTTCATGTGCTGATGTTTGGAAAGAGTGAATGAAATGGCCAGCTGCAGACAAATTAGCCTAAAACATCCCTGGGGAAAAAAATAAAGGAAAAATTGATTCATCTGATTTAAAAAAAATAGAAGTGTAAGAATACAGCTTGTGCCATTCAGTGTAGTTTTATGGAAAATAGGTCCACTTCAAATAAACCTGATCTTGGTCTTTAAGTAAATTACAAGTTAACTGTGAAGATAAAATATGTCCTTGTAAGAGATTTGATCTACATCTTTTGTTCTAACAATAATTACATGCTATCACAAAACACATTAAGTGGATTAAAATCTGCCTTGCAAATTTCGGCCAATAAATCTTTTGCAGGAGGACCCTTACTGAATGTGGGCATTTCTAGGAGGGCTATAAAGGAATCCAGTCCCAGGCCAGATGCCATCTGGTGTCTTTATCAATGATTTGGAAGTAAAAATAAAATCACTGCTGAATAAAATGTGTGGGAAATCCAAAAATTATTGGAATGGCAATTAAAAGTAAGCCAGTCATGCAGAGAAATCTGGACCTCTGCTAGACTTAACCTGTTCAAATGACAAATGCTTTAATATAGCCAAGTGCCCATTTGTTTTATAGGAATAAAGGCACACCTCCAGAACAAGGGGCTGTTTTCTGGAAAGCAGCAACTGAAAAATTTTCAGGATTGTAGTGGATGATGAAAAAAGAACAGCTCAGCATAATCTCCTAAAGGGCTGATGCTGTGGCAAAAAAAAAGCTATTGTAGTCTTTTTGCCTGTAGGCACTCTTCACTGTCTCTTAATCATTCTTGATTTATATTTCTGTATGTGGACTCTCCTGAACTTGATTCTGAAGTACTGCATCCAATTATTCATTGCTTTTACAAAACAAAAGTTGTGGAAAATAGCTGAAAATTATTTACTGATAGAATTGGTGCTTGAGAGTGAGATTTTTAGTTTACTGAATCTGAAAAGGTTACTCTATTAGCATATAATGGACTCTGATTTTAGTCTAGCAGAAAAAGGCATAATATGAACCTGTGGCTGGAAAATGGAGCCATGCATTTAAATGTATAATAAACAATTCTAGCAGCATGACTAATGATTAAAACAACCAAGGAAGCTGATTTATTTGCTGTCTGCAGATAAAGACCAGGTGTTTTTCTGAAGAATATTTTTGTTTAAATGTGGTGTTCTCTAGTCAGATACAAGTTAGGAGCAGGTGAGTGAAATTTAATGTTGTTTGACCTGAGAAGGATTAGATTTTTGTGATCTAATAGTCCTGTCTGGTATTTATCTTTAGTAGTGAGTATTGAGCAAGTATAGTAGGTTGTCAGCATGCTCTTAAATAGAGTGGAAATTACTTGCAGTGAAAATAGGAGGTTGTATTTTGTTAAAGGGATATTCAGGGCATGGACAATGAAGGACCAGACAAATGTTGAGGTACTGTAGATGGCTCTGGGTTTTCCTCTTAAAATTGTGATCGTATTCTCCTGGCCAAAGAAAATAAAGTTTAACTACAGAAACTATCAGAAGGGGAGAAATAGAATACATACAAATTGCTGGAAAGTGGATGAAGGCAAACATTTTCTGTACAATATTGGTAGTCTTAGTTTTTATTTGTAACAACAGCAACACTTTAAAAAAAAAAAAAAAGTATTTTAGTGGGAGTGTTTCCTTTACCAGGAAGCAGCATGAGAACTTGTTTTAATTTCTTTAACTTCAGTACATCATATCAAAACAGTAATAAGGTTTTGTTATTTCCAGTTTGTTGATGTTGAGTTTTTATGAGGATGCTGGAGTATATTTTCCTGTTCTCCTCACCTATCAACTGGCCATAGGAGCTGGTAGCTAGTTGTGTCATGGTTTAACCCCAGCTGACAACTAAGCACCACACAGCCGCTCACTCACTCCCCCCACCCAGTGGGATGGGGGAGAGAATCAGAAAGGTAAAAGTGAGAAAACTCATGGGTTGAGATAAAGACAGTTTAATAGGGAAAGCAAAAGCTGCACGCACAAGCAAAGCAAAACAAGGAATTCATTCACTACTTTCCATCGGCAGGCAGGTGTTCAGCCATCTCCAGGAAAGCAGGGCTCCATCATGCCTAACGGTTACTTGGGAAGACAAACGCCATCACTGAACATCCTCCCCTTCCTTCTTCCCCCAGCTTTGTATGCTGAGCATGACGTCACATGGTATGGAATATCCCTTTGGTCAGTTGGGGTCAGCTGTCCCAGCTGTGTCCCCTCCCAACTTCTTGTGCACCCCCAGCCTCCTCATTGGTGGGGTGGTGTGAGGAGCAGAAAAGGCCTTGACTCTGTGTAAGCACTGCTCAACAATAACTAAAACATCCCTGTATTATCAACACTGTTATAATCACAAATCCAAAACATAGCCCCATACTAGCTACTGTGAAGAAAATTAACTCTACCCCAGCCAAAACCAGCACAGTTGTTAAATATATTGTCTGGTGATTGGAGAATGATTTTTATCGTAGAAACAGGAGCTGAAAAGCACAGGCATTTCACTGCAGGTGGAGGAAATACCCTTGTGAGGCCGATGCTTGCAAATGGTTCATGACCATTTGTTCAGTTCTGGGAAAATGCCAGAGCCTCAGTGAAAGATTTGCAAGTGTAGCGTATGATGAGCGTAAATAACTTTGTTAGGAGCCGATAATACTACTTCTAAGAAATACTAAATACATCTGTGTAATAAAACTTTTCAGCTGCTGCTGCACGAAGTATGTGTTTTGACAAATGCCCTAATCATAGAATGGTTTGGGTTGGAAGGGACCTTAAAGACCATGTAGTTCCAACCCCCCTGCCATCCTAGCAGACTTCTGAATTAGGTGCTTGATTGGAGCTTGTGGCAGTGAGTTTGCCACAGGGTGTAGTGTAAACTTCAATGTAGCCGAGCTGGTAGCTGGAGACTTGTGTTTTGCATGCTGGTTCACTTGAAGAGAACATTTCCTCTCTCATATGTCAAGCATGCTTTTGTGTTGTCACAAACATCTTCAGGCTCCTCGATTTGCTTAGTTTTCAGGATTCATCAGTGTTTTGGCCACGGTTAGTCTTATCCTGGGTTACGTGAGCATAAGAAACTGTTGACATTACAAGAATTTAATATTTAATCAAGGGATTGCAGACCATAGGCTGCTGCTCATGCCATTAGCTGACCTCCTTGTGCCATATAATGCAGGAGTCTCATAACACTACAAAAAGTATAGTACACATTCTAAAATAACACGTACGGTGGGGAAAGGGCTGAACAATAGAGAAACAGCCTTTTTAATTGCAAATATGCTTGAGCTGAATCTTCTTTCTTTGTTTTGGTCAGTACATAGAGTTGTGGGCTGGCAGCATTATGCACAGGACAGAGTTGTGTTCCAGAAAGATGGGATTAAAGTACGTTGTATTGGCAGCAAGGGAAGGGAAGGAAATGGAGGGAGGAACTGTGGTGGTATTCATTTTTTCATGACACAGTGTGTTGCACATAAGTGGGTGCTAGGAGAGCACATGAAACATTTGAACTTTGCTTCTGAGTGGTAAGTGATTTGCTCCCAGTCAAGCCCTTCTGCGTCCTGCTTAAATCAACAGTGTTTCATAGGAGAATCCCAATCAGATGACCGCATTCAGGGATATACGTGCTTTCAGTAGAGCTGCCCATGGGATGGCAGATGAAATTGGCTCATGTCCGTGATGTCCTTTAAACTGGGCTGCTAGCAATGTATGCAATTAAAAATGCATAATTTCCTGGAAGAGCTATATTCAAATGTCACATTCTAAAGGGATTGTGAATGTTTGAATAGGTCAGTTATTCTTTAGTCTAAATACAAAGCTACATCAAAGTAGTTAAGGGTGATTTTGTGCAAATTTAATTTAAAATATAACCATTATACATGCATATCTCTATCTTGTTAAACCTAACCTGTACTGGCTTAAGACCTATTCTGGTTTGCAAGTATTCCTGTCAATAGAAATGAATTAGCCCTAGGAAGTTGTAGCTGTTTAACTACTATTTTTTTAAAAAGAAAAGCTATGAAACGAAACAAAACAAAAACAGCAAACAACCCACCCCCCTACAAACCAAAATCACCCTCTTTCCCCCAAAAACCCCAACCAACCAGCTCACCCTCCCCAGTTACCTGTGCAAGTATCTATCTATATTGTAACAGCATGGTGAAAAGCAGTACAGTTTTCTGCTGTGGATGGCCTGACTGGTTATACTAGTATAAGCAATTACATGGTTCTCCCTTTATTATTGTTTTCAAACTCATGCACGCAGAGCAATTAGTTTAAGATGTTATTGCTGCCCCTAGCAGAAATGCCAAGAAGGAACCACGAATGCTAGTTCACTGTACATACCTGAGTGCAAACCTGCCTCCACTGGTGATGTGAGCTGAAATGTAAAACACAGGGATACACGAAATGAGTGAGTTGGAATGGTGCAATGTGTTAGACTTCTGCGACAAGATTTATCAGAGCTGCTCTATGGAGTCCTAAATTATGTCTGCACAAGGTATCTTTACACTGATGATATACCAGCTGTCATGTTAATTACTTTCTACTGGTATATTTTTCAGTTAAAATATTGCCCAAACTGATGTAGTTACATTGGTATACCATTGTGTGTGTTCAGTAGATCAAATTTCCTAACTTTAATTAAATTGGTACTTGATTCTGTGGAGAAGACTTTGCTGAAGTTTGACCTACGTGTTTTTGTCTTTTTAAGCAGAGCTGCAGCATAACTGGTTGTAATGGTAGTTTGACTTTACTTTTATCTGAAAGTACAAAGATGGAATTTCTGCAGATGTCGCAGCACTGAAGTGTGAGCATGTGTATGATTAAAATACCTTCCTTCCCCCTTCTCCCTCTTTTTCAGCTTTCTGAAACAAAAGTCTTCACTGCTTCCTCTGTTCCAGCTGAGAATCATGTGACTCCTGGGCAAAGGTAAGCTCTTCTTCCACAGTTTCCCTATACCTTAAAAACCTTCTGCTTGGTGAAGCAATGTTAGCTTGCACATATAAAATGTTGACTAAAACACAGGGCAGCCCTGGTCAGAGATTGGTCAAGCTAATTTCAAAATTGCGAAAGCCTTGCTTGCAAATTGTTGGTTTTGTGGGTTCCTGTGTTACCTATTATTGACTACGGAAGTGGAGCCAAACTTACCAAATCCACGAGCATAATACTGAGAAGACCCTGTCTTCTGCACAAAGACAGCTTACGGGCAGGAACAAAAGTAGCTGGGAAGAAAAGTTTGCTGCTGTTGAAAAGGAAACTCTAGCTTTGCTGTCCAGAAAATGGAAAGCCTGTAGATGCAGAAAGTGTTCAGAACGTAGTGCTTTGACAAATATGTTAACAGAAAAGCTTGTGTTGGCAAGAAGGTGAATTTCCTGGTAAACATCACAATTACTTGCCTTAACTGATGATATAGAGTTCAGATAGAGAACCAAAAATATGGTAGTTGCTGCCTTCCTTTGCTTGCCTTTGTCTTCACCAAATGCCTGGCCAATGATGTTGTGGAATCAGTTGTCCGCATTAGCCTCAGGTCCCAGAAGAGCAGGTTAAAGTTGTGTGATGAAGACTTTGGTAGTTGGATAGCATGAGATCTGAAAACTAGATGGCCTAATGGTCCCAAACATCCTGATACAGCTGTACTGCTGTACTCCAGACTGCAGCAAAATTTTCCTTATAACATGGATGTGACCTGGAGGAGACATGGTGTCAGTTGGTCTACAGTTTATATTCCTTTCCTTTCCTTCTTAAAGGTGGTATGCTCACATGTTCATTGTTCTAATACAAATATTCTTCCAGTGGATGTCCCTCAAATTATGTTAGAAAATATTGTAGTTCATCAACTCAAATTCTGGTGCGTTGTGTTTTTTGTGGGGTGTGTGGGGTTTTTTTGTTGGTGTTTTTTTATTTTGTTTTTTTTTACTTGCCATAAGAAAGGTTTGGGCATTAAGAAATCTATGCTAATGAAAGTGCTGGAAGCAGCTCTTCAGCCCAAGCCTGCGGTATATTTAGGATAAACTTAAGTCAGAATTTTTGGAGTAGATTTCTTTTATTGTCTAAATGCTTTGCTTTTCCTTGGATAAACCTGTGCTAAACATGTGGTAGGGGTTAGTAAGCCATGCTAAATGTAAGAAAATTCATGTTTCTCATCCTGTTCAGGTATGTGTGGTAGAGTAGTTTTGGATAAGTGCCTACTATCTGAGAAACTTAGCTTTTATTTCTGCTGCTCTTGTGACTTCCATGTCATCACACATTCACTCAATTGCTGCATGTGTAACTTTATTCTTTACTGTCCTCATACCCACCCTATACAGAGGTAGGACTTTGATCCCTTGCTCTTTTTAAAGGGATAGTGTGATATACAGAGAATGTGGATTATCAATATATATAATGGGCTTGCAGGCAGGATCCACTCAAACATAATGTATGTTTTATGACTTGTCTCCAGTTACTTGGTTATATTAATCATATAGGTTATTTATATGATACATGATGTTATAAATTTGATAATGTTTGAAAAGAGAGCAAAGATAATTTATATTCTAACTGTAGTGGAAGGTTTCAGCTAGCAGAATTTTACTTTCTGGCAAAAACCTCTCTTCTACCTCTTTTTGTATGGCAAACAAGCAATATTTGAAAAGACTTAATCAGTAATAATTCTGTTGCCAGTATGGCAGCTTTAGTACTGTTAGTGCTTTCTTCAGTTTCAACGCAGCTTAATCATCATGTTTATTCCAGCCAAACTTTGCTTTTTCTTACAGCATTGATTTGGTAACACTGCTTCAAAAGCCTGTGACTTCTACCCAAGAGACAGAAGGCAACTCATTTGAGGCTCCCCAGCAGCAGACCTTTGGCCAAGCCCTAGTCTT
This sequence comes from Gymnogyps californianus, assembly GCF_018139145.2. NCBI lineage: Eukaryota > Metazoa > Chordata > Aves > Accipitriformes > Cathartidae > Gymnogyps > Gymnogyps californianus. The sequence goes on along the minus strand of NW_026114224.1, from coordinate 1,504,761 downwards.
CACAAATTCTCAGCACAGCACCCAGATGGCATCAGGAACTGGCAGCTCCAGTGCTGTAAACTCTTATTCTCCTCAAAGTCTGGTAAAATTATCTTCTGCTTTCTAAATATTCTTCTTGAGTAAATATTTCAGGTTAAACAACTTTTCCAGTACTGGTCATTTCATGAGATGTTTCAGTATTTGTAAAATTCAGGTTGCAAATGTTGAAGGAATGGAATTAATAATTCTATTCTTTCCATTCACACACGCAAAAAGCAGGATTACTTTTTTTTTCTGGTTTTGCTAAGTAGTTGTTTCTCGGTTTACATGAAGTACTTGTATTCATTTTTTAGTAGAGAGCAGATGCTTTTACTGCATGCTGATTTAGGATGAAATCACTTGTTTATAGTGAAGATTTCTATGCCAGAAAACTATGATGTGTTATTTCCAAGCATATATCTGACTGCTTTTTGTGGAAACCTGATTATTTCTGAGTCAATTGTGAGGGCTTGAAATTGGGCACTTGTATTTATTCTCTGAAAATCAGTTCAACTATTAGTAAATACATGCTATTTTGAGATGCATGGATTCAAGTAAATCAGTATTGTTGCAATCAGTGGTGGAAGTTGTATCAGTGATAACCAGAGAGGATTATTAGTAATCTAGGACTGAAGAGGTTTTGGTTGCTGCCAAATAGCAGCTGTAGGCATTGACCCTGTGGTTATGTTCAAATTATTTATTAAATACTTAACTCCACTCCTTCCCCTCTTCTTTTTTTGTCTTTTGGTAGTCTGCAGTTCTTTGTTCTGGCTTTGGAGAACTTGGATCCTCTAAATTGGCAAACTCTACTGGATCCCAAATCTTGGACCAATTGAAATCTCCAAGTTTGGGTCAGTTTACTTCTCAACAAAACAATAGTAGCTCTACCACCACTGCCACAACTACCACATCATCCTGGGATCTACAACCACCCATTACTCAGTCCTCAGTCCTTAATCAGTTTGGTAAGTGCTTTGACACTCTCTTTCTCTCTTTGTTAGCCTGTAAGATTTCTTAATGTCAATGACAGTTTAAAATGGCCTTAAATGAAAAGCTTTTTCTAAAAAATGTAATCCTAATAATATAATTGGTTACAACATTGTGTTACGTTTACTTGCTGGTAATAGACATTACGAGTATATCACGAACTAAGTTTTGATAGGCTTAAGCCTATCCATAAATGTCATTGCATCTTTAGAAGTTGTTGAGCCTTCATGTAATGACATCTTTGATTTAATGTGCTTGAATATTTAAGTGGAATTTTGATGTGACTTTGTTTCTCAACAAATCCTGGAAAATACTTATTTTCATTGTGCCTATGCTGCTTCTAGCTGAGTATAAGGTTGTACCATGTTTTGTCTTTTTTCCCCAATTTTTTCTCTTCTAACCATTACATGAATTTTGAATGAGTACTATATAATTTCTTCATAATGTGCATTACATCTCAGTGTTCTATCCCTAGTGTGAAGTCTACGTGTGCTGAGAATGATGTAGGTTACCCATTTTGTCTATTCATAATTGTATTTTCATTTAATTTCAAATGTATTTTCATTTAATTGAGTAAAATTAGTAGAAACAGTGAAAATGACATAAACTTGGTTTTTTGCAGTGTAGTTCCTAGCAGTATTCTCACTGTGAAGAGTGATAGCTCTTATATCTATCTCGTGTGTGTGTGTATATGTTTCCAGATAGATAAGCAGCCAATTTGGTAGCAGTTATAATCTTTTACACACAGCAATTCTGAAAAAATGTTTGCGTACATTTTAAGTTGCTTTCTAATGCACTTTACCAACTGAATAAAAAACCTTCACATTGCAAATGCTGTGGATCTCTTATGGTTGTTGACCAGTGCTCTGATCCACTGCCTGGCTTTCAGCATCTGAAAAATATGAAAGGGGAAGACTTGGGAAAAAAACTGTCAGTGTCCAGTGTCTCTTGACTTTCAGCCAGATTGAGATGGTAGATGACTTCCTATTTGTGTTGAAAATCTTCTCCTTTGTAGGGGCAGGAAATCCTTACTCATAATACCTCTAAATTGCAACTCCAGACCCCTTGGAAGTAATCACAATTTATCGGCACAGTTAATTGCAGTGAAGCTTGCACTGTTTGATTAAAATAATCCGTAACAGTTTTTGAGGCCTAATATGTGATAATATTATGTGACTGTATAGATAGGTTTATTTTCATATTTTTGAAGAAAGCTAAATAATGCTTGCCCACAGCTGTTTGTTTAAAGTAGAGAATATCAAATGTTGGCCTTATTATTGCAGTGGTAATGTTCAATGTGAAACTAGTGTGATGTCTGAAAGACTTGCACACTCTATAAAATCATAGCTGTCGAGTGTGTCAAGTCACCCAGATTCTTTCATAAAGAGTAGAAGCATGAAGAGCAGAGTTTAATGCTTTAATTTTGATATTTCTTTTTCCCAATGCTGACCAGACTTTAAATCCCAGCCTGAACCATCCCCAGTTCTGAGCCAGCTGACCCAGCGACAGCAACAACAAACGCAGGCAGTCCCTGTTCCTCCTCCTGGGCTGGAGTCCTTCTCCTCCCAGGTAAAACTCCATGAGCCATCGCCAGTAGACACCTCTACAGCTGTTAGCAAAGTGTTACAGCTCCCTACTATATCTGTGGATAACCAGGCAGTGACTGCTCATCAAACTCAGCAGAAACAGATAAAACCACCAAAACGGAGGATAACTCCAGCATCCAAGGTGGGTAATTGAGTGGTGGCTTGTCCTTAGTAAACATATAAACATACAAAAGCTTGTATCGGAAATAGCGTGGCCAGCAGGACTAGGGAAGTGATTGTCCCCCTGTACTCGGCACTGGTGAGGCTGCACCTCGAATACTGTGTTCAGTTTTGGGCCCCTCACTACAAGAAAGACATTGAGGTGCTGGAGCGTGTCCAAAGAAGAGCAACGAAGCTGGTGAAGGGTCTAGAGAACAAGTCCTATGAGGAGTGGCTGAGGGAACTGGGGTTGTTTAGTCTGGAGAAAAGGAGTCTGAGGGGAGACCTTATTGCTCTTATCTCCAGCTACCTGAAAGGAGGTTGTAGTGAGGTGGGTGTCAGTCTCTTTTCCCAAGTAGCAAGGGATAGGATGAGAGGAAACAGCCTCAAGTTGTGCCAAGGGAGGTTTAGATTGGGTATTAGGAAAAATTTCTTCACCAAAAGGAGTTGTCAAGCGCTGGAACAGGCTGCCCAGGGAGGTGGTTGAGTCACCATCACCAGGTATTTAAGCACCACATCTACACACCTTTTAGGGACATGGTTTAGTGGTGGACTTGGCAGTGTTAGGTTAACGGTTAGACTCGATGGTCTTAAGGGTCTTTTCCAACCTAAATGATTCTATGATTCTATTCTATATATAAGTTGCTAGGGAGGAGGAGAGCAAAGACCATGGTCTATTTCTTGTTTATAAAGCAGGAAATTAAGCTGGATAGTTTTTAGGTCCAAAATACAGTGATGTTGTCTTTTCCAAGCACATATCTGATTGCTCTGTGTGGAAAATGACTGTTGCTGAGTGATTTTGGATTGACTTAGTAGCCACAAGATGAATGTTGGCTGAAGGGGGATGGACACAGATGACATTGTAGAATAGTATGGCTTACTCTTTCAGCTCCAGATCAGGGCACAGAATCAATGAATTAATTTCAGGTTACAAGAATGTAGTTAATTTATGTGATGTAAAGTGGGGGGTTGTCGCAGATCTAGTTAGCAGCGAAGGCTGAGGCAGTAACTGAAGAAGCCTGTAGTTAAGGGAGGAGAGGGTGTCAGTTACTGATATCTTTAATACAGATAGTGCATGCAAAGGAATTATGGCTTTTTTTTTCCTCCTTTAAGATTCCTGCCTCTGCAGTGGAGATGCCTGGATCAGCAGATGTGACAGGGTTAAATGTTCAGTTTGGAGCTCTGGAGTTTGGTTCAGAGCCTGCACTCCCAGAGTTCGAATCAACTTCAAGCAGTGAGAATACCAGCCAGGCGACCAACAACAGCTTGTACTCAAAATCTGTAAAGTATGTGTGAGTTCCCCTTGTGCGTTCTTACATGTCTTCTTTAGGGGGTCAAGTTTGTGCCAAAAACATCAAGGCACAGTTACCATGTAATGAGAGGGGGAAATATGATGACTTGTAAGGCTAAGTGTTTTCTGTGGATGGCATCTTAAAGGAGAAATTTATTTTCTAATTACAATCAAAATCTCCCTGGATGGGTCAATGTGAAGCTGGAAGTGACATGAATGTAAATAACCTTATAATAAGCTACCCTTTATAGAATTGCTTTCTCATGTTTAATTGTCCTGATTTTCAAATTTGTTTGAGGGTTTGTTCCTCACAACCCGAATTTTTCTGCTTTTGATCCAGGAGAGATGACCCTTGTACCATATGTGTGTTAGTAGATTGGCACCAGATTACAGATCTGATGCTCCTATGGGATGAGAAAAGAAGCCAGGCTTTCAGTATGCAGAAGCTCTTACTGGAATGCTGAAATAGCCAATGATAAATGCCAAAGTACCAGTAACCCATTTTTTTTTCCTTATTCAAAAATTGGCTTCAGTAAAAAGCTTCCTGAAGTTAATTCAGAAATACTAGTAAAAATGAACTTTCACGTTCATTTCTAGTTCTATAAATGATTTAAGCTGTTTAGAGAGTAAAACACTCCTGCATGTTTTAAAGTATTTTTTCCTCTTTGCATAGTTCATTCTGTTAGACTGCTACTGTAATGTTAGAATTCTATTGTAAAAAGAGACTGGGTGTTTCTCATCATTTACCAGACTTTATGGATCTAGTTGTTTAAAAAAGAGAGATTATGATCATTAATTTATCCTTTGAGAAGGTGGAAATAACATGACTGAAAAGTGCTTGTGTGTAAACTCATGTTTTGGTTGGGCTGGCAGGAGGAAGGTGAATGGTGCTTAGTGCAGCTGATGGTTTTGAAGCAGTGATTACTGGGAACCAAAGCAAAATTATATATTTTTTTCATGATTAGATTTTCTAGTATAAATAATGTAGATTTGACTGCATGTTTAAGGTAATTCTAGATAACTGTATAGGAGCTGATATTTTCCTGAAGGTGTTTGAGATGTTGTTTACCAAGATGATAAATAATTTTTACTTTTTCCAGTGATCCTTTGAATACCTCTTTGCCAATATCCAATACAGTACAGGAGTCCACCTACACAACCTCTGCCATCACCTCTTCCAGTCTGACCTGCTCATCCCAGAGCACTAGCCCAGTAACAACAACTTCCTCCTATGACCAGACTTCTGTGCATAGTAGGATAGCGTACCAAAGCTCCATGGCTCCATCTGAATCAACCCCTGTTGCAGTTACGGTTAGTGAATTTCAGAAATAAGACCTTGAAAAAGGTGAAATATTCTTATCCGTGTTAGACTTGTATTACCCTGCTATGTTAATATTTTAACCAAGCCAATTGGTATTTTTGATTCCCAAGTCCACTCTGTTGTTTTTTTTTCTTTTCCTATTGTGTAGCCATTTTTGTATTTGGGATATAAGAGCCTCTGATTTTATGGGTTTTGACATCTTAAATTGCTGTTTGATTTTTTTTTTCTTAGTAACACTTAACATTCTAGTTGAGTTTCCTTCCCTGAAGTTTAGCTTTTAAAAAAGGAACTATCTCTGTGTGTAAATATTAATCATGGTATTTTGCCATAACTTGACAGTTTCTATCCAAAGGTATATTATTTATTAAATTTATATGGCACCTAGCAAATGAATTCCAAACTCTTTGTGGCCCCTCCAGCATTACTCTTCTGTTGGATTTAAACAGCAGTGGGAATTAGTTTCATGTTTTATTTTAAAAAGCCTAGGGAGAGGTCTAATCTAGGACAGAGAGGATCTCTCTTGGGAGATATTCAAAAGCACCTACTCTCTTTGTATACAGAATGTAGGTTTGTTTTAAGAGAACTTAATTTATTAAATGTTTAAGGAACTTGTGAGAGTTTGTAAGTTTATTTACTTCTGGCCTTTGTTATGTAATGGCTCAGTCACACTTGTCTTCTGCACTAGCTCGTATGTACTGGTGAGGATCAAGCTTAGACTATCCACTTCTGTACTCCAGCGTTATCCAAAAAACAACTGGTGCCTCTCAAGTCTTTTCTTTCAATGGAAAAAAATTGGCATCTCTGTAACTTGGATAGTTAAAATTGTGAGTTGCATTAGATCAAAAGGACAACCATTTCCTATATGTTAACACAATTCATTCTTTCATATTGGTGTGAACCTGAAGTTTATGTTATATACAGTACATGAGAAGTTCTCCTGCTGATGGGTGTAGTATGGGCAGTGTATGGGATTCTGTATGTTCAGGACACCTTGCACTTGAGACAACTTTATTATGTGGTTTTGTTAAAGGCAGTAAAAAGTTAATTTTCTGCCTTTTTTGTCTTTCAATTTAGAATGAATATTGAACATGCTTCATGCAAAACTCTATGTGTGATTCAGTCTGAAAATTTAATATACCTCTAAGATGATTTATTCATTTCTCCTTTGTTTACAGAATGGGCACAGTGGTGTTAGAACACAGGCAACTCTTGACAGTAAGTTTACGAAGCTTGGTTGTGCACAGGACTTTCTGATCTTTCCTTACTACTTGCTGTGCGCACAACTGTAGCAGTGTGTCGTGGTTTAAGCCCAGCTGGCAACAAAGCACCATGCAGCCGCTTGCTCGCTCGCTCACTCCTCCCCCCCGGCGGGATGGGGAGGAGAAAATACAACAAAAAAACTCGTGGGTCGAGACAAGGACAGAGAGGGATCACTCACTGCTTATGGTCACAGGCAAAACAGACTCGATTTTGGGGGAAAAATAAACCAATTTAATTTGTTAACAACCAAATCAGAGTGGGACGATGAGAAATGGAACCATATCTTAGAAACACACCTTCCCCCCATCCCTCCCTTCTTCCTGGGCTCAGCTTTGCTCCCGATTCCTCTACCTCCTCCCCCACAGGGAATGGGGGTTGCGGTCAGTTCGTCCCACATTGTCTCTGCCGCTCCTTCCTCCTCAGGGGGAGGACTCCTCACACTCTTCCCCTGCTCCAGCGTGGGGTCCCTCTCACGGGGGTCAGCCCTCCATGAGCTTCTCCAACGCAAGTCCTTTCCACACACTGCAGTCCTCCATGAACTGCTCCAGCGTGGGCTTTCCCACAGAGTCATGGCCTTCTTTGGGCCCAGCCACCTGCTCCAGTGTGGGGTCCTCCATGGGCTGCAGGGGAATCTCTGCTCCACTGTTGTCGTGGTTTAACCCCAGTCAGAAGCCAAGCACCACACAGCCGCTCCCTCGCTCCCCGTCCCCCTCCCCCTGCTCCTGGTGGGATGGGGAGGAGAATCAGGAAAGAAGGCAGAACTCGTGGGTTGAGATAAGAACAGTTTTAATAACTAAAGTAAAATATAAAATTAACAATAATAATAATAATGAAATATAATAATACTAATACTACTACTACTAATAGTAATGAAAAGGAATATAACAAAAAAAGGGGGGGAAAGGAAAAAAAAACCCCAGTGATGCACAATGCAATTGCTCACCACCCGCTGACCGATGCCAGAGCTGTGATCTGCGCCTCCCGGCCAACTCCCCCCTGTTTATATACTGGAAATTTGGGGATCGAACCCGCGACCTTTTTGCGTTATTAGCACCACGCTCTAACCAACTGAGCTAACCACTGGGCATGACGTTCCATGGTATGGAATACCCCTTTGGCTAGTTCAGGTCAGCTGCCCCGGCCATGCTCCCTCCCAGCTTCTTGCACACCTGCTTGCTGGCAGAGCATGGGAAACTGAAAAGTCCTTGGCTTAAGATAAGCCCTACTTAGCAACAACTAACACATCAGAGTGTTATCAACATCATTCTCACACTAAATCCAAACCACAGCACTGTACCAGCTACTAAGAAGAGAGTTAACTCTGTCCCAGCCGAAACCAGGACAACTGTTAAACCTCCATGGGCTGCAGGGGGACAGCCTGCCATCTCACCACGGGCTGCAGGGGAATCTCTGCTCTGGCGCACCTCCTCCCTTTCCTTCTTCACTGACCTCGATGTCTGCATGATTGTTTCTCTCACAGCCCACTCCTCTCTTCACTGTAGCTCTTCTTCCTCCTCTCCCATCTTCTTCCTCCACCCTCTTTTCTCAGCAGTCTTTTCCCCTTCTTAAATATGCTATCACAGAGGCACTACCACCGTTGCTGATTGACTCGGACCCACCTCTGGCCAAGGCCGAGCCAGAGCCAGGGAAACTTCTAGTAGCTTCTTCCCGTTGCTGATTGGCTCGGCCTTGGCCAGAGGCAGGTCCGACTTGGAGCCAGGGAAGCTTCTAGCAGCTTCTCACAGGAGCCACCCCGGTAGCCCCTCCCCCACTACACAAACCCAACACACAGTGACATCTGGTTTAAGGTTTTATATTGTTCTCGCTGGCTAATTTTTGGCTGACCCATTTGAGTTTATTTTGTACTTGCATAGGATATACTGCTTGCTTCTTGACTAAAACTGAAGTATGAAAGCAGCCCTATTAAATCTACAAACCTAAGCAGTCTTAGAATTAGAGAAGCTGCTTTGCTGCTGCTTTTTCTTTTGAATTTATCTGCCAAAAATTAATATAAAATTAAAATAAAATATAAAATTGAAAATTAATATCAAATTTCTTAGCAATTCTTCCAATTCTCAGTTGGGAAGCTGTGAGTAGCATTTAGCTGTAATGAAACAAAGTCACATTCTTTGAATGCACCTCTCACTGGGTATAGTGCTACTTATGCCCTATTACAAGCCCGTGGGGAATAAGGGTGACTAACATGCTCCCTCTGCCGGGTAGCTTGCTGCCTTGCAGTGGAGTAACAATAACACAGTACTGGCTCTGATACAGGCATTACTGTTATCTTCATCTTGGTTTGTTTCTAATGTGATATTTTACTTGTAGCACCCCTACAGCTCTCTTCCTGGAGTTAAAATAATTATAGTATTCACTCTTCTGACCTTTATGTGCTGCTCTGTGGAAGTTTTCAAGGGCAGCAGTGTGAATTAACATCTTTTGGAATTCCAATGCTTCAATTTTAGGTCTATCCTCTTAAACATCTCTTCAGGTAGGTCATTAGTGGGGCAGCATTTTTTTTTATACTTCTGAGTAGAAAGAAGTTGAGTTTTCAGACCTGTAAACAGTGTTTTGTTAGTGCCAAGTTCAATTTAAATGAGCAGGAGGAGTGTATATGCCCAAAGAGTTACCACTTAAAAGATTGTTATATATAAAAACAACTTTTCAAGTGGAAAACTTTCTTACTCTCATGTACAGAATTAATAAACAATTTATGAAATTCACTACAGGACTTGTCTTTTTGCTATGGAAAACAAAGATCTGAGAATTCCTAATATTTTTGTAATTATTCTATAACGGCTTTATTAGTCCCTTTTTCTATGCCAGTTCTCTTTTGAGAACAATTTTGGTTTTTTCTGTATCTCAAGCACATAAACTGGAATCAGTCTTCTTCCATGTATCTATTTCATGCATCCAAACTATTTTGAAATTCTCTCTTCTTAACATTTGAAAGTACTGACCTTTTCCCTTCTGTATGTGCTGATAATATTCTTAGTTGTTCATCTCTCATCTTTGCTGCTGTCCTTTAATATCCAGATCTCATGCTTCCTAAACCCTTAGTTCAAAGCATGGCTGGTGTGTTATAATTCTGACCATCCTACTTGTCTCCTGGTTTTCTTTGTCTTGCACATCGTGTTCAGGCATCTTGTAAGGGGTCTTAATGAAGATGGTGATTCTGTCCCTTGTATTGAGGATATCTACTTCAAGAAGGGAACCCTGCTCTAAATGTATTGAGAGTTGTAAATGTTACTTACTTATTTTTATATGTATCTTGCCAGGAGGTATCAGATGATATAGTTGCCTTCTTCATAACTATGTTTCTGTTTGTCACTTGAATTTCCTTCTCTGTTGTCAGTTACCATCATACTTATTGCTAAGGCCAAGACCTCTTGATTTCTGTTTGCATAGCGCCCAATCCAGCAACCTGACTCGGGTCATTTAGCGAGGAAACCAAGCCAATAACGTGAACAAACTGTGATACGTAACTTCCAAGCGTATATCTGACTTTTGTTTGGTGACCATTCTAAGACTGTCTTCACATGCATTGCAAGTTAGTGATGATCCACTGGGTAGTGGTCTCTGGTGTGGTATGGAAGCATGGCCCAGCAGAAGGCAGGGCTCAACTCTCTCTCTGAGTTTTATTGGTGGGTGAGTGCCTCTAATTCTGTGTATTATCTTCGGAGGACAAGAGATAAGTGTAGAAACAGCTGGGTATTATGTTGGGCAGTAGAGTTGTTCAGTGTTTTATTACAGTATAGTGATCCTTTGGAAAGGCACATCTGTGGTAAACAAGTTCTACTCTGTATAGCCTAAAAAGTAATATTAATGCTAAATGCTTTTTGTTATCTAAGTCAAATAAAGTAAGACAATATTTGACAACTCTTTAGCCATTAAAAGTGCTTAATGCTGTGCTCAATTGTGGCCTTTTATTTTAGCTTCTTTTATTCTACTGCATTACACATTTGACTCAGTTCTCCAAACTGGTAAATTGTATGTGCCCTTGTACTCCAGCGATCCAAGTTTCAAACATCTAAGGTGCCGTGTAGGTTGGAATGAAGCAGCAGAGCTGTAGGTAAAAGCAGATTTGTACAGCGCCTTGAAAAGTGCAAATGACTTTTGTTTGTGGAACCAAATGCAAGGAATTTTAAAATGAGGATTGACTTGCGAGCAAAAGTTAGTAATCCAGATAGTGGGAGGTGAAGTGCAGAAGACTGTAGTTTACTACACGTGTAGCAGTGAAAATTATAAATCTGTTGTAGGTGAAGAGCTTAAAGGGAAAAAATGATAGTTCTGTTGCTGTTTGAATTTTCATTAATAGCCAGATTGCTTGATACTGTTATTGGTTCTTAATGGTCAGGTTTTTGTAAACCAAGGGGAGAATACTGTTGTGTTCCTGGATCCAGGCTGGGATGTCAGGTATGGTGGAATTTGTCTTTGAATGCCTCTTTTTAACTCATTGCAGCTACTTCATCAGTTCCAGCGCCTAAGACAGAGCCTTCTCCTTCGCTACCTTCTGCTGGTTCTCTGCCTAGCACGGTATCCACCACTGCTTCGCTTCTGCCTTCAGCATCACAGCACACAGCAACGTTGCCCAGCTTGCCTCAGTCCAGTGATTTGGCCAGCAGCTCACTTTCCCAGTTAAGCAGGTACAATAGGAGTTGTGATAAACTGAAAGGGGTTCAATTTTGGGGAAAGGGCAAACATGAGGTGATTGCGTGTGGGGCTGTCAGACACCAGGGTCCCCTTTTCTGACATTAACTAGAATTAGGAGAGAGATTCAGAAGAGACCAGGATGTTTCTGGTTGCAAAGTATGAGCTCTGGGCTGCCTCTTAATGATAGAGCAGCTGCTGCCCTCAAGTTTTCATGGTGTATAAACAACTTTGTGTTTCAAGGGGCTCTTGCTTCAATCATGCCAGCTAAATTGATTCCCCCACTTTGTTTTTCCTACTTTGTCCACAGTGCCTGCTGTTTGTTTAGTGTCATATGTTTGAAATCATTCCTTAACAGTTTACTTCCTGGCTAATTTTGAAATATTGTAGTTTCATTTATATTTGTATTTCTTAAAATTAAAAACCGGAAATAATTCCACAGGGACAGTGTGTTTTTTTTCTTTTTCTAAGACATTTCCTTAAGACACTTTGAAATATCAGATTGGTGTTCCTGGAAGTGCATTTAGCACAGCTTAGCTCATTTGCACTATCTGTCTGATTTTTCAGTGCCTGTTACTTGAGCTTCGTCCTCAGGCAGGTGACATCTGAGGCTATACTGGTTGAGTGATATTTTAATACTCACCTTTGTACTGTATTTGTTAATATAAGAAACTAATTTGATGGACTATCACAGGGTTTTTTCTGTTTCACAGCTAGGACATGGTTGATTCTCTCTTAATACACTAGTGTTTTCTGTTGAATAAAATGGTAAACGTGTCAAATAACAAGAATTACTCCATTCACATTAGAAGCATCATCTCCCCACATTTGTTTGTTGAAAAGCTGTGTACATTGGTAGAAATTTTAGTTGGGGGATTGATGCTGTTGGACAGATACCAAGCACCATGAAAAGATGATTCCTGAATTCCAAGCATATCTGACTTGGTTGTGCTGGCGACTCTTGTCTGCATCTCTACCGTAGGTCAGATGGTCAATTAAGGCTTATTAGAAGAGCCAGGGAGAGTGGGCGAGGGAGTGGTTTAAAACTGTATGTTGGACTGAACCATTTCTTTCCTTGCTGCCTGAAGTGGTGTCATTGTAATTCCTGCAGATGGGGAACAGTTTTAAAGAGTCGAAGTAAAATTAATCTATGAAACTGCCAAGATTTATTCTGGTCCCACACCTCAAAGAGCTGCCAGAAGTATTTGCCCTTAAATTAGGGCATATAATTTAGCCTGCAGCTTTGTTATGAAAACTGCTGTATTTTCTTGTGGCTATTTCCATAGAGAACACTAAAATATTTGTTATGGTTAGGATCTCTCTTGCTTCTGATTTCACATGAGGAGGGGCTTTTCGAGCACCAAACCATACATATTTTTTATGGCTTTGTTTTGTTTGCCTTTGTTCAGCGTTCATTTTGTTTATTCCATACTGTACTGTAAGTTATGTTCTTGACCTCGAATGTAAGGTATAACTTTTGTCAGTGTAAATGTTTTAAGAACCAGTTTCAGTCACCTTTCAGGGAAACATTTAAAGATCTTTGGATTACAGATGAATGTCGGTGCAGCTGTTATTGCCAAAAGTTCACAGACCTGGTCAGCTAGGGAAAAAAGATGGTGCTAAAGCAGAGTTGCTTCCTAAAATGAAGTTATCTGCAGATGTTTTTCATCAGGGGATTCTTTATTTTCATATTTTACAGTATATGTATAAAACTGAGCTGATAGTTCTGATTCATCTTTTCAAAGAGGAAATGGCTTTTGGTGGGGTATAGTGGTATGAACCAGCCTTGATTAAATTGCCAGATTCTGTAGTAGTATGTCTAATTTTTGGGCTTTCACAGATGCTCTTCATTTGCTGGGTTTTTTGAGCCCTGTCTTTTGAGAGTGTGTTGGGACTTTTGGCAGAGTTATGGGGCAAATACCCTGCAGTTCTAATTGGTTGAACTAATGTTATGCAGGTTATGTGAGAAATACCATAGTGAGTCAAACCAAAGCACTGCCTCGCCTAATTAATACCTGTGCCCCGTGGCAGGCAGCAGCAGTTGCTCAGGGAAAGAATGAGAAACAAGCCATGTGTTGTGTGAACCTTCTTCTGGTTTTGGACTTTACATGTCTTGGAGTCATTGCTACATAATTCCTGAAGCAGCTATTGTTTTTCTAAAAATATAATAAATTGATAAATACAAGTGAATGGTGTTTTAGATGTTTCTTGTTAGTAATAGTTGTCTCTGTACTTCATTTTTTTTCATTAAACGGTAGTAGGATATTAGTTAAAGGAAAAAATGTCTGTAGGGGTGTGTATATATATATACACACACCCCCATACAGACAACTTTTTTCTTTAATATCCTACTGTGTGTGTATGTGTATACACATACCTACAATTTTTATTCTTTAACTAATATCCTACTACCTACTCTGTGTTTGTATATATATGTGTGTATATATACATACATATATATATTAAAAAGTGTTGTAGGAAAAATTAATTTTATTAATTCTTTGCAATTTCTTTCTAGCTCCCTTTCCAATCATCAGAGCAGCCTCTCCCCTGCCTCAGTGTTGTCTTCAAGCACATCACATGCAGTAAGTCCTATTCGCATTTCAACAAATGTTTGGCATATAGTCAGTTTATCTGATGATTAAGACCCTCTCTTAAAGTTCATTGTGTCCCAGTACACTAAGAACTGAAACAAGAGCCTTATCTCAGGGAAGGAGGACTGCCAGCCCTCTAGTGGTAAAAACAGTCTTTACCACTTGTGATTTGTACTAGATCAGGAATAGCTATTGCAGAGACTTGCCAGTCACACAACTGTAGAGGAAATTTTCGTGCCAGCAAGGGGGATGGAATAAAGAAAGAACTTCTTGTAACAAATGTATTAAAAAAAAAAAAAAAATCTTTTCAAATGGCTGTCTGAAACTGCTCCAAAATGTGGACTGTTAGCAGTCTCCACTGGAGAGGTTAGCTGGCAAAATGCAGGTGATGGAATGATACATGTCATGACAAATGCCTCGTGACAGATGATTTTAGAGTTTACCATGTGGTATTGTTGTCACCTATGTATTTAATGCATTTGAGATAACAAGGCAAATGGTAGTGAACACAGTGCTCTAGATGAGGTTGCACAAACAAAAGTCAGAGAGACACTGCCTTGTTCTGTGATGGGGTACTTCTGTACAATCCCAGTTGGGGTGTGCAGATAGGTTACTGCTTTTCTTTATGCCTGTATTTTGGTTTGTAATGCTCCATCCCTACTGAATATGTAACTTAAAAATTCACACTTATCCAAATGTCCTTCTTTTCTGTTGTCAGAGTTGTTTTGGCTTCTGTGTGTTGATGACACTGTTTTGCAAGTGTGATCAGCTTACAGCTAAGGCACTGTATTGTGCTGGATTCAAACCAGGAACTCCTTTATCCTCACGTGTTCCTGTAATACATCTGGTCTGCGTTTCAGTTTACCACATTGACTCTGTTGTGGGGCACTGCAGTTTTACTCTTTTAAATTCCACAAGCGCATTGAGGAAATCACGATAGCAGTGTCCTGTATTTTGAAAACAAATGCTGTCTTTTGGAAGAATATAGGAGTTTATTTAACATAACAAGTACTAGCTTAAAGGAGTATACAAGCAAAGCGCAAGAAATAATGCAATGGAGTGACATTTGAGTTACTGTGGTATAATTTTGTGATGATATAGCGGTTTGAATTTAACTCTCATGTAATAATTTTCTTTGAATACTTAAAAATCACAAGCATGCAACTTAGTTGCTTACTTGGTACATAGATAATGCATATCTTTTTCTTTTGCATATGCTGCTGTTACTTAAAATATTGTTGGTTTTGGTTTTTGTTTTTTTTTTTTTTCCCCAGCATCTTCCACTGTGGTTTATTTGCTCTGTGATCCTCATTCTTTTTGTCTCCTTTCTAGCACACTAGTGTTGAGAACACAACTTTGCTCCAGCCCTCAACAACCTTTTCAACTGTTTCAACCTCAGCCGCTAGCACCACCTCTTCGGTTGTCAGCATGGCAAGCAGTATGAACACTACAAACAGCCTTGGCCTGAGCGTTACCAGTGTGTCTATACCAGCTGCTACCACACGGGCAGCTCCCTTAGTGTCTTCAGGTTTGCAATATTAACAGATCACGTAGATAGAGGACTTCAGTCAGCAGGGCTGTCGGTTGAGCATCTCACCAGCCATAACTGAGCTAAGAAATCCACACTCTTGACTAGCATTTTCAGCATGCTTTATTTGCTGGCTTATAAAATAAAGTTGCCTGGTTTTGTGTATTTGAAATATTTGTTAGGGTGTTATGTGGCATTTATATAGCACATTCCATCCCCAAAGAGCTTTATAAATAGACACCAGAGCAGTTCTGACTTTGAAAGTTTTGGGCTAGGAGATTCGCCCAGTTTGTATTCCAGGTTGTGATCAGCTCTTGGCTGTGAGTTCACATTAGCTTTAATTTCAGTCTTCTCTATGACTTGAATTCATTTGGCAGTATCAAAATATACTGCAGTGTCATCATTATCATATGCCACATCCCTACTGTCGCATCTACAGAAAGTAAAAAAGTGTCTGATGTCTGGGTCATTCCACAGCAAATAGCACTTCAGAAAAAGGGTCCACAGAGAAGGTGGGGAGGCTTCTTGCACTGAAGTGGAAGCAATGCTAAATTCTCTCTTGCTTCTCTAATCAACCTGAACTGCTAAAAGGAAATCCTTTGGAGTGAAGTGAATGATTTTAAATATTAAGATCAAACTTAGTTACAGAAGGATTTCTCATTTCTCATTCCAAAACCTTGCAAATGAAGTGTCTGATGACTGGCCAAAGTGCATTTTTTTACTCTTCTGCTTCCTAGCACTGCTTCATGGAGGCAACTGAAACTGTTTCAGTCTTCTTCTCTTTGCTATTCCCAGCTGCAATAAGTCACCCACAAAAAGTATGCTAGCAACATTTTGTGTTTTCCAGTCTATTGCTCTGGTGATAAGGGGGAATGTGTTGACAGAGCAGAAAATGAAAGGAGAGAATTTGCTCTCTTAGATTGAGAACAATGCCTGAATTTTGCCTTCAGGACAGGACTGAGGAAAGGAGAAGTTCCTGTAATTCTTGTAATCCTCTTGGACAAAGTAAATGACAAAATCACACTGTTCTCTGATGGGACTGTTTTCAGTCTTAAGTAGCCTGTGCTTTCCCTTCTTTGAGGCATGGTTAAACTCTTCAGGCTATTTTGAGCATTTTCATCAACCAGCACAAAATTCTTCTGCCTAGTTCTGCTCTTTACAAGCCATGACAGTGCAGACGCCAGGGCTTGTGAGCTATCTTGTCTCAATGCTGAAGCCTTTTCTTTTCTAAAGGCTTGTTAAAGTGTCTGTATTTTGATTCTACAGGCAAAGCTCCCCCAAACCTGCCCCAAGGTGTACCACCCTTGTTGCATAACCAGTATATTGTGGGACCTGGAGGACTTCTGCCTGCCTACCCAGTAAGCAATTTAATTGTTCCTGTCCTTGATTGCTTAACTCTTGGTGCAAGCAGGCCCTCCAGACCTGCTGCTGTCTATGCCAAGGCATTTCTGTTGGCACATGTTGCACCTGGAATTCTTGTTCCAAATGCTTAAGAATATGTGAAATGTATTCAGTGAGGGTTTACTGTTGATAGTAAACTGCAGAACTGTTGGTACAGGCCTGATTTGGCTGCTGTTGAAGCTAAACATGTGTGTTGCTATGGTTTTCAGTGGTATCAGGTTTTAGGCCCTTTGAGTAAAATTAGACTCGTTCAGGTTTGTGTTACTGGAATAGATTTACTATAGTAATGGTTGAAATGTGCTATGTGTCCTGTCTGTTATACTTTGAAAGATTGCACATAGCTTTTTGATGTCTGACCAGGATCAACATATTTTTGGTTATCTGTTTTTTGAATCAGAAACTTTATTCTAATCATTTTTCTGTATCACACTGAATGCAAGGGGTTACCATAAGTTGTTTTGTGGTCTAGTCATTAAACCTTAAATCCTGCTATTCTCAGAAGTAATGATTGAAGCAAAGAAGGCTGTTGCTCTTACTCCCAAATCTGAATGCCCTGTAGATTTTTCACAAGTTGATGAATGATGCATCTGTGAAAACAGTATTGAAGATGGGACAGTAATACTCTCCTCAGAGGACTGCTGTCACCAAGAAACAACATCAGAGTGACAAGCCATTTTAAGCTTAGCTCTACTAGCCTTAAAATGCTACAGTGTGCCATGATAGCACAATGCAACGTATAGCTGTACACCTTTAAAATAGACTGGGCCTAGGTCAAACTCTGTTTAAAGCCCCAAATTGGTCAGCGTCAGAGAAAAGTGTTATAATGATGTTTTATTTTTATCTGTCTTTAAGCAGATTTATGGTTATGATGATCTCCAGATGCTTCAATCCAGGCTGCCAATGGTAAGTAAATGGCTTGGTTTATTTAATTTTAAACAAGTTATCTTCAGTGTTGATCATTTGTGCAACACAAATTAGTTCATTTGATGATGATTAAGAGCTTATCCTTACGTTCTATATTGTGGTTTTTTAAATATCCACAAACAGTTTCTCTAGGTGGTGTAAATTGATATAGAGCAACTGTTGCATCGTGCATTCGTCCATCTGCAAATTCTGTAAATAGAAGCAAGTGTGCTCTGTGCTTTTGAGTGGAGAAATTTTTAATTGTTGTAGCAACAGTATGACATCTTGTCAAATCTAGTTGAAATCTGAGCGTGAATGTTTTCTTTTACCAAGAGGTAGGGTTGAACAGCAAGTACACAAATTGGCAGCCAGTAGGTGCATCTGACAGGTTTTGGAGGCACTCGTAGGTGGAGATCTTTGTGTATGCATCATGGCAACAAATGCAGGTGAGCTGTGGGAGGGAGAGTATACGAAGTTTTCTTCCTTACCTGGATCCAGAATGTAAATGGCATGTGAGAGAAGTTGAGAGTTAGATTCACAAAGAGCCTCAGCCTAGATTGCGGAAAGGTAAAGAATTTTGTTTTCAGAAAGCTAGGATAAGGAACTTGGAGAGAAAGTTTGGTAGTATGTAACTGAGAAAAGTTACAGGATTAAGTGATGCAGTGTATCTGTAGAGGCAGAAATGGAGCAATGAGCAGTGACCTGGAAAAGAAGTATCGCTGGATGAATGCCATAGTTAAAGGTCCAAGTCCATGTGGAGTCTGGGGACAGCCAGAGTCAGATAGTCAAAGGTGAGTACAGGGATGTCCCAGACAAAACCCTGTCCAGCTGCAAATCCTGAATTAAAAAAATAAAGTTGAGCGCATTAATGAAGGCATGATCCTTGGAAGAATTGTTGACTGAAATGAATGAGATTATTTTCTAGAGCAGCAAAATGACAAAATATTTGCAGTTATGGGACCAGGAGAGACATGGTTACATTGGTAGGAGACAAAATGTTTTCTAAAATTTTTTTGTTGCTCTCTGGGCAGGAGTGCTTTTTCCATGTAGCCGTACCACAGGGCCATGCAGGGGCTGGAGCAGAGCATGCCTCTTGGTGGGGAGGTTTGGTTCTGAGGGGCCAGGAGCTGAGAATTATTGATGTTATTTACATGTAGTGACAGCAAATGGAGAGAAAAAATGAATGGGTAATACTTAATCTAAAATAAATACAGTAAAGCACATGGAGAAAAAAATTTATTAACCTGTCCATTCAGTCCAAGAGTAAGGCTGAACAAGAGAAAATGTAAGGATTCATACCTTGTCTGTGTTGCCCTGGAATAGTTCATGCTGTAAGGTGTTTTCAAGCAGCACAACGAGAGTTGTTGTGAAAAATGCCTGAAGTGGCAAGAGTAGCCGAACTCAGCCTAATCAAAGTGATCTCTGCCGTGCCTCTCCTTCATCAGCCGGTCTAAACCGGGATGGAAGGTGGAAAATGTCGAGGAGATAAGGACCAAAGAGATGATTCTGATGATGATGGCTAAACCCTGGCAGAGGTTTTCCAAAGAAAGTTGAGGAAAGTTCATCCTTGGGGAGGTGCCAAAGAGAAGAGTGGGCACGGGATCTGCAGAGCCCTGTTTGGAGCAGGGCTTGGAGTAGGTGTTGAGTGGAGGTCGCTTCCCCCCACCCCAAAGGCTCATTCCTGTGCTGAGACAAGAGGCACTAGCAAGCTTTTTGCAACAGGTCTTTATTTTCTGTCCAATAAATAGGTGAATAAATAGATAAAAACCATTGTCAAATTAAATAGAATAAGTTATATAAATAGACGAGTAGTCAGTGGAGGCTCAGGGTCCATGGCTGTTCTTGCAGCGGCTCTTGCCATCGGTCAGGGATGGGGGTGGGGCCGTGCAGGTTGATCGGGGTAGTTGGGCTAATCGCACATGATGCGGGTGAGGTTGTGGAGGCATTGGAAGCAGACACGAGCTTCTAGGCGGACGTGTTCCCAGGCGCAGGGGCTGCGGTGGTGGGTGCGGAGGAAGTCCTGGATGCGCCCGAAGTATTTGTTGATGCTGAGCAGCAGGTTGCGGGGCCCTTGGCCTTTGAAGAGCACACTGTTGGCTGGCACGCATTGCTCCAGGTGGTGGATGTGGTGCTGGAGCTGTTTGAGGAGGTGGTGCCGTGCCTGGGCGTCCCAGTGGTGGGGGGTGCTTGGGCTGCTGAGGGTGGCAAAGAGGTGCTGGAGGATGCGGAGGGCGGTGGCAGCGGCTTGCTGTGGGTGGTTGGTGTGGAGGAGGGTGTCGGGGAAGGGGAGGGGCGTGTGCTGGTGGTGGCAGAGCTGTGGTGGGCTGGGAGCCATGGCCTGGAGGAGCTGGAGGCTGTCCCAAGGGAAGGTGGCATCACAGGGACGCAGGTGGTGGCAGGTGAGGGCAGCGGTGAGAGCCGGCAGGAGTAGGAGCGCCGGGGCACCGTGTCGCAGGCGGGGCTGTGAGGTTGCGGGCGCAGCCATGGTGGGTCTGTGGGTGGTGCTGGGCAGGAGCCTGGTCAGGCTTGGTGGTGGTGTGGGTGGGTGCTGTGGTTGGGGTGCTGCTGGGTGGCCGGCTTTATGTGGTGCCGTGGCTTTCCTTTCATCATCATCATCTAGACAGAATTTCCATTTTCAGTTTTGCTTTCTGTTTACTTTCTCCTGAGGGCTTTTGTTGTGCTTGTCAAAGTGTGAGCAGGAGGTGGCCATAGGGAAGGGGAGCTGGTTCTTTCCCAGGGCTGCTGTTGGGGTGCGGGGGGAGCCCGGTTCCTGTGCTGTTATGGTTCAGCGGGGGATGAAAGTGTGGCAGTAGAGGCTTTTGGGGCAGCTGTGCTGGGGCTGCGTTTCAGGGTTTCCTTTTCATCTCTTTTGTGAGTGGTCTTGCTTGGTTTTTATTTTCAAGTTTCTCTGCCTACCAATATCTATTTTTCTTATTTCATGCTCTGATATTATTTGTATATATGAGTTAATGCATGTTTTCCTTTATTTTTTATTGACAAATATTTTTAGTTTGTCAGTCTTTCCCCCCCCCCCCCCCCCTTCTCCTTTCTCTATAGCATCTGCAGCTTTGCTGGTGGAAGAGTGTTTCCTCTCTCTGCAAATATCTTGCGGAATGTTTTTGGGGTCGTCTGTCATCCCCCTGCCACCCCCAAGTTATTTGTCCTCAGTGTGTTGATATTTATAAACGAATGCATAAATGTCGCGAAGGATTTTTCATCAACTATTCATGATTCTGATTTCTAGATTTTGGGGTTTTTTATTGTGTTTTAAATTTGTTGCAGAAATTAGGCAACATTAGGTGTATGGGAGGCAGGAGCTGGTGGGAATATTTGTCTTTGACATGCTGGTCCATTCACATCTAGAAAGTGAAAGTGGGCAGAGTCCCAAGTGCAAGTTGTCACTGCTTCCTGGGAAGCTTCCAGCAGCAAGAGGTACCAGTGGCTGCTGATAGGGCGAGAACGGAGGTTTCCCCTGAGGTTTGGGAGGGGTTCTTTTTTAATTTAACTCAATTTCTTAATGTGTATGTTGATGCTGTAAATTCTTGCTGTGGTGGTGTTTTTGGGGGGTTTGGGGTGGGGTTTTTTTGTTTGTTTGTTTGTTTTTTGTGTGTATTACATTGGGATATGCTATCTTTTCTGTTAGTCTGTTGCAGGCTGCCTGTGTAGTAGAGATCTTACAAATGTCTTAGCTGGTGTGCGTGGTACCTAGCGAGCCGCTTGGTGATGCTTAAATCTATTATGTCAGATCACTTGCCGAGACGATCAGCTCCGGTGCAGGCGCGTTCCGCAGCAGAGCGGGGGATCGCAAAGTGCAAGGGGGTTTCCTGAGCCGGGGAAACCCCAGGGGAGCTCGGAGACCCGCCAGGAGCCGGCAGCTCTCACGAGGGAGAGTGGATGACGAGGCGTGGGCGGGGCCAGGAGTAACAGCGGCCACCCCCCACTCCCACAAAAGGCAGCCCTAGGGAGCGCTAGTGACCAGGACGGGCAAACAGGGCATGGTGCGGCAGTTTGCGCAGAAGGGCGCCTCTTCGAAGGAGGGGCATTCCACTGGCCAAGTGGAGAGGCTTGAAGTACACATAACCCAGCAACCGGGCATCGTTCTGTGGCTGTCTGCACAGGTCAAGGGCACTCATCCTACCTGACCCTCAAGGCAGAATGGTGGGCACTCGTCTGAGAGCAAAGGCTGCAGCCCTGGTTGGGGGGTCTGCACCATCTACCCCAGCGGTGGCTGATGCCTCCACCCAGACGGAGCTGCTGAAGGGAGAGGCTGCAGTGCAGACCTCAGACTGCAGGAAGTGCCTAGACCTTTCTCCTGGGGCAGGGACAGGCAGCAGACCTGCCTGCAAAAGGTGTGCCCAGGTGGAGGACCTCCTGCAGCAGGTGGCTGAGCTGCAGGAGGCAGTGAGAAGGCTGTGTAACATCAGGGAGGCTGAGAAGGAGTTAGATAGCTGGTTCCAAGCGCAGTCTGCAGTGGACCCACAGCCCATGGCCAAACAGCCCAGGCCAAACTCCCCCACTGGCACACACAGAAGGGAGGGGGGCCAATAATGTAGAAGAATGGAAGCTTGCAACGGCAAGGACCAGCAGGAGGAAGAGACTTCCCCCGAAGCCTGAGGTGCCCTTGCAGAACCGCTTCACCGCTCTGCAGACTGAAGAGGAAAGACCCATCACATCAGGAGAGGCGCTGGAGCTGAGTAAGGCAGCCCGATCTGCTCCCTGTATAACAACCAGCACAACTAAGAAAAGGCGGCGGGTGATAGTAGTAGGCAACTCTCTTCTGAGAGGTACAGAGGCACCCATTTGCCGACCTGATGCACTCTCTAGAGGGGTGTGCTGCTTACCGTGGGCTCGTATCAGGGATGTCACCGAGAGACTACCAAGCCTCGTACAGTCCACTGGCTATTATCCGCTGCTGTTAGGCACCAGGGATACAGCCAGGAGCAGCCTGAGGAGTATCAAGAAGGATTACAGAGCCCTGGGAGTGGCGGGTAAGGGACTCTGGAGCGCAGGTAGTTTTTTCATCAATCCTCCCGGTCAAAGGGCAGGGGTTTGAAAGGGCCAGTTGAATCTGGCAAATCAACAAATGGTTATGGGACTGGTGCCACAGCCAGGGGTTCGGCTACTTAGACCGTGGGACTCGCTTTGAGAAACCTGGTCTACTGGAGGCTGATGGGGTCCATCTGTCAGAGAAGGGGAAGAGCATCTTCGGTCATAGGCTTGCCAAGCTGGTGAAGAGGGCTTTAAACTAAAGTTGCCGGGGGAGGGGAACCTCAGTCCATCCCACTCCTACCAGTTTGATGCCAGTGCCAGCAATAGGTGCCCAGAGCCTGGAGAGGAATCACAGGTCAGCAGGAGAGCACCTGAAGAGCAGCACAAAGGAATTCCAGCCACTCCAGCCAGTAAGTCAGCTTCATCGGGGGCCCAACTTAAATGCCTCTATGCAAACACACGTAGCATGGGGAATAAACAAGAGGAGTTGGAGACGTGCGTGCGCCTGCAGGGCTATGATCTTATTGGCGTCACGGAGACGTGGTGGGATGGCTCCTATGACTGGAGTGTTGGAATGGAAGGATACAGGCTCTTTAGGAAGGACAGGCAGGGGAGATGAGGAGGGGGTGTCGCCCTCTATGTCAATGACCAGCTGGAGTGCATGGAGCTCTGCCTGGGGATGGATGAGGAGCCGACCGAGAGCTTGTGGGTCAGGATTAAAGGGAGGGCAGGGACAGGTGACATTATAGTGGGGGTCTGCTACAGGCCACCCGACCAGGAAGACCGAGCGGACGAGGCCCTCTATAGACAGATAGGAGCAGCCTCACGTTCACAAGCCCTCGTCCTCATGGGGGACTTCAACCACCCCGATATCTGTTGGAGGGACAACACAGCAGGGCATAAGCAATCCAGGAGGTTCCTGGAATGTGTTGATGACAACTTCCTTCTCCAAGTGATAGAGGGGCCAATGAGGAGAGGTGCTATGCTGGACCTTGTTCTCACCAACAAGGAGGGGCTGGTGGGGAATGTGAAGCTCAAGGGCAGCCTTGGCTGCAGTGACCATGAAATGGTGGAGTTCAAGATCCTGAGGGCAGGGAGGAGGGCACACAGCAAGCTTGCTACCCTGGACTTCAGGAGAGCAGACTTTGGCCTCTTCAGGGATCTGCTTGGTAGAGTACCATGGGATACAGCCCTGGAGGGAAGAGGGGCCCAAGAAAGCTGCTTAATAGTCAAGGATCACCTCCTCCAAGCTCAGGAGCAATGCATCCCAACAAAGAGGAAGTAAGTCAGGCAAAAACACCAGGAGGCCTGCATGGATGAACAAGGAGCTCCTGGACAAATTCAAACACAAAAAGGAAGCCTACAGAGGGTGGAAGCAAGGACAGGTAGCCTGGGAGGAATACAGAGAAATTGTCCGAGCAGCCAGGGATCAGGTTAGGAAAGCCAAAGCCCTGATAGAATTAAATCTGGCCAGGGATGTCAAGGGCAACAAGAAAAGCTTCTATAGGTACATCGGTGATAAAAGGAAGACTAGGGAAAATGTGGGCCCTGTCCGGAAGGAAACAGGAGACCTGGTTACCTGGGATATGGAGAAGGCTGAGGTACTCAATGACTTTTTTGCCTCAGTCTTCACCGGCAAGTGCTCTAGCCACACCGCCCAAGTCGCAGAAGGCAAAGGCAGGGACTGGGAGAATGAAGAACCGCCCACGGTAGGAGAAGATCAGGTTTGAGACCATCTAAGGAACCTGAAGGTGCACAGGTCCATGGGACCTGATGAGATGCATCCGAGGGTCCTGAGGGAACTGGCGGATGAAGTGGCTAAGCCACTATCCATCATATTTGAGAAGTCGTGGCAGACTGGTGAAGTTCCCACTGACTGGAAAAGGGGAAACATAACCCCCATTTTTAAAAAGGGAAAAAAGGAAGACCTGGGGAACTACAGGCCAGTCAGTCTACAGGCCAGTCAGTCTCACCTCTGTGCCCAGCAAGATCATGGAGCGGATCCTCCTGGAAACTATGCTAAGGCACATGGAAAATAAGGAGGTGATTGGTGACAGCCAACATGGCTTCACTAAGGGCAAATCATGCCTGACAAATTTGGTGGCCTTCCACGATGGGGTTATAGCGTTGGTGGATAAGGGAAGAGCGGCTGACGTCATCTACCTGGACTTGTGCAAAGCATTTGGCACTGTCCTGCACGACATCCTTCTCTCTAAATTGGAGAGACATGGATTTGACAGATGGATCACTCGGTGGATAAGGAATTGGCTGGATGGTTGCACTCAGAGTTGCAGTCAATGGCTCAATGTCCGGGTGGAGACCAGTGACGAGTGGCGTTCCTTAGGGGTCGGTATTGGGACCAGCGCTGTTTAACATCTTTGTCGGCGACATGGACAGTGGGATTGAGTGCACCCTCAGCAAGTTTGTCGACGACACCAAGCTGTGTGGTGCGGTCGACACACTGGAGGGAAGGGATGCCATCCAGAGGGACCTGGACAGGCTTGAGAGGTGGGCCTGTGCGAACCTCATGAAGTTCAACAAGGCCAAGTGCAAGGTCCTGCACCTGGGTTGGGGCAATCCCAAACATGGATACAGGCTGGGTGATGAGTGGATTGAGAGCAGCCCTGAGGAGAAGGACTTGGGGGTACTGGTGGATGAAAAACTGGACATGAGCTGGCAATGTGCACTCGCAGCCCAGAAAGCCAATCGCATCCTGGGCTGCATCAAAAGAAGTGTGGCTAGCAGGTCGAGGGAGGTGATTCTGTCCCTCTACTCCACTCTCGGGAGACCCCACCTGGAGTACTGTGTTCAGCTCTGAGGCCCCCAGCATAAGAAAGACATGGACATGCTTGAGCGGGTCCAGAGGAGGGCCATGAAGATGATCAGAGGGCTGGAGCACCTCTCCTCTGAAGAAAGGCTGAGAGAGTTGGGGTTGTTCAGCCTGGAGAAGAGAAGGCTCTGGGGAGACCTTATAGCAGCCTTCCAGTACCTAAAGGGGGCCTACAGGAAAGATGGGGAGGGACTCTTTATCAGGGAGTGTAGTGATAGGATGAGGGGTAATGGCTTTAAACTGAAAGAGGGTAGATTTAGATTAGGTATAAGGAAGAAATTCTTCACTGTGAGGGTGGTGAGGCACTGGAACAGGTTGCCCAGAGAGGTTGTGGATGCCCCCTCCCTGGAAGTGTTCAAGGTCTGGTTGGACAGGGCTCTGAGCAACCTGGTCTAGTGGAAGGTGTCCTTGCCCATAGCAGGGGGGTTGGAACTAGATGATCTTTAAAGGTCCCTTCCAACCCAAACCATTCTGTGATCGCTTATCATTTTTCAGTCCTTTTCTGTCTCACCTTTTGAGTCTATTCCTGATATTTCAGTTTTCACTTTAAGCACCTTCTACTGCATGCCTTCTGTAGGTCAGGAAATACCTGTGTTGTTTGAAGAGCAGAGTATCTCTTCTAATGTTTTCCTATGGGTGGGCATGAAGTGCAAAGATAACTGCCTTGCACTTGTATTTTCTAATGAATTTTGCTTTGAATGTGTGTATGCACAGGTGTGTGGGATAGGGATATGCAGTGGTGATGTGGTTTTCCACCACCTGAGGGGCAGTGGGAATAATTGCAATCCTTAGACCCTGTTCTCATGTGGATTTGGTTATATTTTGTCTGGTTTATATAGGGGAAAATGCTAGTGTGTCAGTTCCAGTTCATATCCACCGAATCCTGTTCAGATCTCTTCTCTAAATCTGCTTTTTGTGTAATTTTCCTCGGAAGGAGATGGGAGCGCTGCTTTTGAGTAACCTGCAAAGACTTTTAATAGGAATTTGGTTGTGTTTTAAGTGATTCATGCTGGAGTTGATGAGGTGGAATTACCTGGGAAGGAAAGGATGATGAAATATGGCACTGTTTCAAGTTACAGAAAGCACCTGCAATACTAAATCTTTGCTGGATTATTTCATGTTCAGTGATGGAGGATTGGGTGTAGGAGGCGGGGGTGATGCACAGGAATGCAGCAAGGTGGAAGGTGCTGTCAACTCTGAGAAAGCATTTGAGGTGCTGGGGAATTTGCAGAGGCAGGTATGAAGAAGGAGGATGCTTTTCCAGTGTTGAAGACTGTGTGGAAATGGATACGTTAGTGGTTAAAGCATTAACTCTTGATGGATTGGAGGTGGTAAAGAGTAAGCCATGAGAATTAGGAGGAAAACCACTTAGTAGAGTACCAGCCCCACATGTGGAGTTCACCCAGAGAGGGAAGGGCAAACTTTTCTCTTTTTCTCCCAAACTGAAGAAAAAATGCTGCTTTGGTTTTGCTGGCATGTCCTGTCATCTCGAAGTGTGAGCTTTCTAGGATGAGGACTGTCTTACCTTCCTGCAGAGGACCTAGAAGAATGATCTAAGGCAGTTGGGAGGGGAAAGCATTTATTCGTTGCCTTTAACTTACCATTAAGAGATTAAGTATTTGTATATGATATTAAAAATGTCTATAAAATAGGTTTATTTTGAAGTTGATCCAGGTAAATCTTCAGCTCTGCTGTAAGCGATAAGATCAGCTTCTGCCCAAGCTTCCTTTAGTTCTTGCTTTTTAAATTTTCTTATGCATATAACACAGGATTCATAAGAGCTGTCCAGCTCTGTTACGGTTTCAGCTATTAATAAATGATGTTGTCTCTTTCTAAGGATTACTATGGAATTACATTCCCTGCTCCTGCAACCTTGACAGGCAGAGATGGGAGCCTTGCTAACAACCCATACTCAGGTGAGTGCTATTTAAAGACGAGGATGGTAAGTGAGATGTGCTGGTCATCCTGCCATTGCTGAAAGAGCAGTTGTTTTTCCCTTCTGTAAGCAGTTAAAACCCATCAGTCCAAACTAGTCAAACAAAAGCGAGCATCTCCCTCTCAACCCTGACACTGATTTTTTTTTTTTTTGTCCCCCCCCCCCCCCCCCCCCCCCCCGGTTTTGGTCAGTAATTCATACTTGACGACTTCTGGGAGTAAGTTGGATAGCCTTTGAGAATAAGTGCAAAATTGTTATGAATGTAAATGGCAGTGTCATCTAGTGCCCTTCCCAAGCACATACAGGTGCTTGAAAAATATTCCATAGCTTAATCATTCTTCTCAAAATTCAACTGGCTTGCTTTCCTTTTTTGGCACTGGAATAGACCCCCCTCAGCAGCTCCCCATACTTTGTTACTGTTATTTTAGCACTTGTATGTTCCCAGCAGGAGCTGCATCTAGCAGGCTCTCCCTCACCCTCCCCAAATCTAATGGACTTTCCCAAAAGCATGTGGTCTAAGAAGCCCTTCCTCATTCCTGCTCTTGCTCTTCAGTTATCAGTGTGCAAAGATGACATTAATGCCATCCAGGATTTTCAGCCAGTGGTTTTCTTTCACTGCCATCTGATTACAGCTTAAAACTGTAGCCATAGGTGTTATAATTCCTATAATGCCGGTATTAAGTGTTGTCATACTTTTTGGTAACCAACATAAAGGAATACTAGTTGGGAATGAGATAGATGTGATTGATATATGTCACCTCCCTAAAAACACATGAACATGCTGCTCTGTAGGCTGCCAGAAAATGCAAGTGTTCAGGAGTTTTCTGCTGTGTAATCACTTCTCTCGGGAGGCTGCTTTTGGGTTAATAACCAAATTTCCCTTCCTACTTCTTCAATAAGGTGACCCGTGATGCAAGCCTTGCTTTCCTGGCCTTCAGCTACTGTCTCCAGAACTTTGGTGGTGTGAGGAACCGGACATCTAACTAGTCATGCTTGACAAATAAACAGACATTGACAAAAATATGCCCATCACTGCCTGTAAATCCTAACTTGCTTTCAGCCCATGAAGCTTAGCTAATCAGTTTAACCTCCAGGAGAGTCACACTTTAACCCAACAACCATTTGCTCTTTGGCTATTTACCATACTTCTGCTTTTAGCATGTTTTATTGTAATGAATCTGCTCAGACCGTGTGAGATAGGTAAGTATTGGTATCTCCATTTTATCAATGGATTAGCCATGGCATGGAGTTCTGTGTCATGAACAGGCAATGTCCCTGTGGCCATCAGGAGCAGAGACCGGGAGAGTTCTTCCCATGAACAACTGCAGGCTTTCAAATGTAGGATGTGCTCTCTTCTGTAGTTGTCTACTTGTATTCAGAGGCTTTGAATCCTCCACTTTTGGAGTGGCTTTGATAGCTTTTCTGATCAGTTCTTTCTTTTGCAGGTGACGTAACAAAATTTGGCCGTGGGGATTCTGCCTCCCCTGCTCCTGCTACCACGCTTGCCCAGCCACAGCAGAACCAGACGCAGACTCACCATACAGCTCAGCAGCCCTTCCTCAACCCGACCCTGCCCCCGGGGTACAGCTACACTGGGTTACCTTATTACGCTGGTGTGCCCGGCGTACCCAGTGCATTCCAGTATGGGCCAACCATGTTTGTAAGTGTGACAGCCTAAACTGTAACCCTCCCTTCGTGCCTCTCTGGTTTTGCTCTCTCCAGCCCAAACCTTCTTGTCATGGTTTAACTCCAGCCAGCAACTAAGCACCACACAGCCGCTCGCTCACTCCCCCCCGGTGCGATGGGGGAGAGAATCGGAAGGGTAAAAGTGAGAAAGCTCGTGGGTTGAGATAAAAACAGTTTAATAGGTAAAGCAAAATAAGGAATTCATTCACTACTTCCCATCGGCAGGCAGGTGTTCAGCCATCTCCAGGAAAGCAGGGCTCCATCATGCGTAAAGGTTACTTGGGAAGACAAGCGCCATCACTCTGAACGTCCCCCCTTCCTCCTCCTTCCCCCAACTTTATATGCTGAGCATGACATCATATGGTATGGAATATCCCTTTGGTCAGTTGGGGTCAGCTGTCCCAGCTGTGTCCCCTCCCAACTTCTTGTGCACCCCCAGCCTCCTCATTGGTGGGGTGGTGTGAGAAGCAGAAAAGGCCTTGACTCTGTGTAAGCACTGCTCAACAATAACTAAAACATCCCTGTATTATCAACACTGTTATAATCACAAATCCAAAACATAGCCCCATACTAGCTACTGTGAAGAAAATTAACTCTATCCCAGCCAAAACCAGCACACTTCTACATCTTGGAATCACAGGATGGTTTGGGTTGGAAGGGACCTTTAAAGATCATCTAGTCCAACCCCCCTGTCATGGGCAGGGATATCTTTCACTAGATCAGGCTGCTCAAAGCCCCGTGCAGCCTGACCTTGAACACTTCCAATGATGGGGCACCCACAGCTTTTCTGGGCAACCTGTTCCAGTGTCTCACCACCCTCATCGTAAAAAAATTTCTTCCTAATATCTAATCTAAATCTACCCTCTTTCAGTTTAAAACCATTACCCCTTGTCCTGTCACTACAGGCCCTGGTAAAAAGTGTCTCTCTGTCTTTCTTATAAGCCCCCTTTAAGTATTGAAAGGCTGCAATAAGGTCTCCCTGGAGCCTTCTCTTCTCTAGGCTAAACAACCCCAACTCTCTCAGCCTTTCTTCAGAGGAGAGGTGTTCCATCCCTCTGATCATTTTCGTGGCCCTCCTCTGGACTTGCTCTAACAGGTCCATGTCTTGTGCTTGGGGCCCCAGAACTGGATATGGTACTCCAGGTGGGGTCTCATGACAGCGGAGTAGAGTCATCTTCCCCAGTCTGCAAGGGATCTCCAAAAACGTGCAAGCATGAGAAAATAGCTGCAGTCTCTTCCCCAAGAAAACAGGAAATTTAAAAGGCCAGAACTCATGGACTCCTACTGTAAATAGCAGACAGCTACAGCTCATGGACTTAGTGTTCCTGAAAGCCCGTAGCAGCCTCTGGAGAGTCAGAGAGAGACCCAAAGCTGAGTCAGCGAGCCAAGAGTGCCTAGGAAATCCTTTCGAGGATGGAGGAGACCCCATTAAGTCAGAGAGCAGGGCTGGTAGTCTCAGGAGGGAGAATGTTATTTGGGAAGAGGTGATGCTCCAGACAGAAGGGTAGATGAGTCTATTTTAGGGCCCTGTAGGACTGTGTTTTATGAAACAGCCTCAGGCAGGAGTTGGTGTTTCATTTGATTCTGGAGGGAAAGCACTGTGGTTGCTCCTTCTTGGGTTTGTGGGTGGGAATTTGCTGTTTACAGTCAGTGTATGAAAGAAATACGCAGCCTGTTCTGAGACAGGGTTGCACTGCAATCAGAGGGGTGGCTCTAGCAGAAAACTTGGGGCTTGCACAAAGCCACTACAGCAACTTACTGCTGGAAGCGTGAGTGCCATGTCCCATGCCATCCCAGTGCTCCCAACTCCAGATTAAACTTCCCATGTGAGGTGGAGGTGCCTTCCCCACTAGATGGCAGAGGGAGCTTGTGTTTTAACTGTTCCCCAGTTAACAGTGCCTTTTGTTCCCTTCCTTTGTCCAGGTACCTCCAGCATCTGCTAAACAGCATGGAGTCAACCTGAACACCGCGTCGACTCCTTTCCAGCAAGCGAGTGGCTATGGGCAGCACGGCTATGGAGCAGGTATGCTTACCACTGCACTTTTCACGTGAGCGTCTGCAGAGCTGCTTGCACACTGTAACACCTTGTCTTGTACACACCGGCAGGCTATGATGACTTAACGCAGGGAACGGCAGCTGGAGATTACAGCAAAGGAGGCTACAGTGGGTCATCTCAAGCACAAAGCAAATCTGCTGGCACTGGACCTGGGAAAGGTAACACATGAGACTTGAGGTTTCTCTTGAGTGGGATTTAGTAGGGCAAACTCCCAGTGCTGTGCAGTCAGCACAGCAGCCAGCTCTAAACAGGGTCATGATCCAAGCTGTTTCTCCATCTCCCGTATACAAAATGCGTTTTTAATGGCCCAAGTGTTCCTTCTAAACCTCATGGCTGAACTTTGCATAAGGATTTGTGTGGCTGATGCGCAGCTTTGTCCACAATTATACATGGGAGAAATGGTGAGCTGTTTCCTCTGCCAAAGTTTTCTTTGCTGAAGAATAGTGGTCCTGCAGCAGTGCTGTGTTTTTGAAGCCTAAGCAGTTGGATGCTGCTGCTGAAACAGTCCTCTGCCAAACGGTGACTAGATTTTGAGTTTCTTGGTAGGCACCTGAGATAGCTGTGTATTAGGGGCGAGCAGGGCAGTTCATACATCTCTGGGCTGTTGTTTCAGCTGCTGTCCGTACACCCTGTAACTCATCGCATTGTTTCATGCCTGGAAATGTTTCCTTTGTGACTGTAAAGGCTGAAGAATTTATACAGCTTATATGAAAGCTTTATTCTGCACGTGCTGGTTAGATTTGAGAAATGTATACTGAATTGCTTAGCACTAACTAGTTCATCCTTGGGCTTAAGCAAATACCAAGCATTTGCTGTGCATTTGAAACACCAACTGGACTGTCTTCAGCCAAGAGCTGATCATGCTCTCCTCTGTGGAGGAGCAATTCAAAAAAGAGCAATGTCCTAGGAAGGGTACAGCCTTAGAGCAGTGCACACCCTCTGAGTCCAGTCCTCTGATTCACTGGCTAAAGGAACTACTGGTTTTATTCTGATCCAAGTGAAATTATTAGAGCCAGTCTTTATAAGACTCTGAATAAGTGGCTGGTTTGAGAGTCACCTTGCTGGTAAGTGAGTGTTTCTGAGCCTGTTGTGGCACCAGCTGGTCCAGGTGGAAGCCAGCCTGGATCAGTGATGTTAATTCTCTCAGGGCAGAGGAGCATTGCAGACCTCACCCTTCTGCAGGATGTGAAAGGACAAGGGCTCAAATGTGTAGCAGATGCTGAGTCTCATTGCTCAGTGCACTACTGGAAAGCTCTTGAATGCTGCAATAGAGCTAAATGCATCCCTAATCCTAGAGGAAAGCTGGCTTTTCGTGAGCTTAATTGAGTATTCGGTGCAGCCAGTTGCTGCCTGGTGAAGTGCATTTGAATCCAAGCGGTAACTGCTGGGTCATGGATGTGGGTGATTTATCCCAGTGGGCTGGTTTCCCTCTTTGCAGCAGGAGTAAGGAACCGAGCCCTTTCTTCTGTTCCCATGTGGGGTGCTGTGGGTCTGACAGCACAGAGAACCCCGCCGGGCTGGCCAGCAGCAGCAGCAGGGCATGTGGTGCAGTGGCCGTGGACAAAGGTGCACCCACTGAGGCTGCCAGAGGTGCTGGGAGCAAAGCATAGGGCTCATGCTGGGTGGTGGTTGACTTTCTCATTGTTGGTGGCTTTTTTTTTGTTTTCCAGGTGTTTCTGTGACCTCAAGTAACACAGGTGTGCCTGATATCAGTGGCTCAGTCTATAACAAGACTCAGGTGAGCAACACTGGACCCTCCTCCCCCATGGCCTGAGGCCAGGCCAATGGCTCCCCCTGTGGAGTGCTGGTGGCTAGGGCTGTTCCCAGGCCAGTCGGTCTCAGGGTCAGCAGGCTGTGGCATTTCTTATGCTGGCTCTGTTTGCTGTTGGAGAGGACTCTCGCCCTCTGTCTCACTGCTTCTGCCATGTCAGCTCCTGAAGGCAGCTGCTGGCATAGGTGCTCTACACTGCCCCATGCGTGCTGTGTCCTGGGTGCAAATGAAGTGTGATGGCACTAATGTTTTTAGTCAAAATAGCCCCCAAAGCAGGTGAGTTGAGAGGCTGGGTCAAGCTTTGGCCAGGGGGAGGGAAATGTTATTGCAAGTTCTTCTTGTGTTTTTGTTGGGCCTCTCTGGGTAGGTCGAGTAATTCCAGCCTGAGCCCCTGCAATGTGTGAAGGACTGATTTCAGGTAGCTGCTGCCATCCCATGTCCCACTGAGTAAAAAGAGGTCAGGGAAAAAAGGAGCACAGTAGCTGTGGAAATAAAAATAAAATAAAATGTCAGAGGCATTAGTGCAGAAGTATGGGTGAGAACAGGAGCTGAAACTCATCTGTTGAAGTGCTCACAGGTGTGACTTGGCTTGCTTACAGGGTTGGTGAAAGGTTCAGGTGATATGTGTTTGGGCCACTCTTCTTGTCTGATCACTGTGGGGCTGCTCACACCAGTCTCTGATGCTGTCCCCCTTGCCTCCTGTGCAGACGTTTGACAAGCAGGGATTCCATGCTGGCACACCGCCTCCTTTCAGCCTGCCCTCTGCTCTTGGATCAACTGGGCCCCTGAACCCTGGTGCTACCCCGGGTTATGCTCCAGCCCCGTTTCTCCATATCCTGCCTGCGCATCAGCAGCCTCATTCCCAGATGCTGCATCACCATCTTCAGCAAGATGGGCAGGTGAGTTGGCCCCTTCCACATCTACAGCGTGCCTGAGGGCAGATTGTTCCCACCTGCATCTCAGCAGGGTCTTGGGGGTTTTTGCTTCCTTCTGGTTTTTGCTTTGCTCATTGGGAAAGGGCCTTGACAATGATTGCAGACTGACAGACTCAATGCTGTTGACCAGCTTTGGGAGGGAACCTCATGAAGTTCAGCAAGGGGAAGTGCAAAGTCCTGCACCTGGGGAGGAACAGCCCTATGCACCAGTATATGCTGGGGGCCAAAGCAGCTTGGCAGAAAAGGCCCTGGGCATCCTGGTGGACACCAAGTTGACCATGAGCCAGCAATGTGCCCTTGCCGCAAAGGCGGCCAACGGTATCCTGGGCTGCATTAGGCAAAGTACTGCCAGCAGGTCGAGGGAGGTGATCCTTCCCCTCTGCTCAGCACTGGTGAGGCCACACCTGGAGTCCTGTGTCCAGTTGTGGGCTCCCCAGTACAAGAGAGACATGGATGTATTGGAGAGTCCAATGAAGGGCCACAAGGATGATGAAGGGACTGGAGCATCTCTCCTATGAGGAAAGGCTGAGAGACCTGGGACTCTTCAGCCTGGAGAAGAGAAGGCTCAGGGGGGATCTTATCAATGTATATAAATACCTGAAGGGAGAGTGTAAAGAGGACGGAGCCAGGCTCTTTTCAGTGGTGCCTAGTGACAGGACCAGAGGCAATGGGCACAGACTGAAACACAGGAGGTTCCGTCTGAACATCAGGAAACACTTTTTTACTGGTATAGTGACCAAGCACTGGCACAGGTTGCCCAGGGAGGTTGTGGAGTTTCCATCCTTGGAGCTGTCTGGACATGGTCCTGGGCAACCGGCTCTAGGTGACCCTGCTTGAGCAGAGGGATTGGACAAGATACCTCGAGAGGTCCCTGCCAGCCTCAGCCAGCCTGTGATTCTGTGAAGAGGCCATCCTGATGTGGGGTGTGGAGAAGATGGGCTGTGAGGTGTGAAGTCGAGGCAGGCGCTGCTGTCCCCTGGCTGCAGCAGGAGAGCAGGACGTGAGCACTTAGTACTGTAACTCTGAGGGAAAAATCAAGCATCTCCATGCAGGTTGCATGTCAGCTCTGATTTGGTTTCACCAGCCCATGCGTTTCCTTTCCTCACTATAAATGTTCCCTGAGAAAACAGCGTTCTGCCTTAGAGTCCAGAAATAGGAAATGATTTCTCTCTCTGAATGTGTGACATCCTTGGCTAGAGCACTGCCTTCCTTCACCTTGAGAGAGCTCCTTTGCTGTCCCCAGTCCTGCTCTTCTCCTTCCTTGTGCTTGAACCTGTCTTGGGTGGGGGTGGGGTGGGATGGTGTGTCCCCACGCTCCTGCTTGGTGTCTCTGTGGCCACTCGTCCTGGATTGCGAGACATGGAGATATTGCAGAGCAGAAAAGGATCCGTTCAGGGGGGAGCATCGCTGTGTTGGTGGGTGTCAGGGCTGGCCCTGGGGGTGGCAGCTCTTCTGCTGATATACAAACAGACTTGTCTTCCTGGGAGTGCTGGTGCTACGGCAGCTGATGCCCATGTCTCCTTCCTTTCCGATTTCTAGGGTGGATCTGGCCAACGCAACCAACCCAGCACCATGCAGCAAAAGTCTCAGGCTACCAAAACCGCCTATGGCACTTCTCCATACTGGACAAACTAAATCTGAAACCGGGGAGGGAGGAGAGAATGAAAGGAGAGGAGGAGAAAAAAACAAAAGAAAAGAGAAAAAGAAAAAAAGCCGAAGCCCATTCCTGGAATTATTAGAAGTAACTGCTCAGCCAAACATCTGTGTGGGGAGAACTGCAGCCAGCCAGCCATCCTCTGTGTGACTCGCCCGCTTCCTCTTTGAGTTGCTGTTGTATGTAATATATTTATGTATGTATTTGTAAATGTAATAGAGCCTAAATGTGGTTTTCTGCATCTTGCAGCCTGTTTTATTTTCTTTGTAGGAAAACTAATTATTCATTTCCCATCTGCACCAGGGCATCCTTCCTTGTTTTTTTTAAGCTTTATAACTCTGTCAAACTGCCATGTTTTTGGAGCTGGAGCCCATTTATTTAATGCAGTTCTAAATTCAGGCAAATAAGGAGGCCTGCCCCCCCCCCCCCCCCCCCCCCCCCGTTGGTTTGATTTCTGCCTCCAGCCCCCAGTATAGCTGTTACTTTAAAGAGGGGGAGGGAAAGGAAGGAAAAAAAAAATGTTTTGTAGGCCTTCCCCTTTCTTTCATCTCCTCCCTCCTTCCTGCTGTGGAAGACAAACTTGTGAGCAGTTTGGTCACTGTGGCCCTGAGCTGCAGCCTCACCTTTTTATTTTTCAATTTTTGAATAATAATAAAAAAAAAAAAGGGCTTTTCTTTTTTGTTTGTTTTTTTGTTTGTTTCTCTAGCAAGAGACTTCAGATGGCTCAGTGGGTCCTGGAACCTCCTTTGCATCATTAGAGGCAAAAACTATGTAGTGGTTTCTTAAATAAAAGTATAAGCTGTGTCTTGTACCTCTTTTTGCCCTGAGCCACCCTGCCCAGGAAAGCCAGAGCTACTGGATGGAAACTTTACCTGTCCATCCCTACTTTTTTTTAAAACAAGACCCTGGAGGCAACTCCTGGTCCTTCTTGTCCTGCACCAGTGTGGTGAGTGTTTTAGGAGTTTCATTTCTTTTTAGCCCTTCCTCCACCTAATAAAGATCTGAGCATATCGCTGGTGTTTGTCTGCATTTTCAAAGGCTCCAGGAGCAGTTTTGCCTTTACAGCCTGTCCCTTTCCACCTGCTCCTGCTGGGAGGGTAAGAGCAGCAGATGGGTCTGCAGGGGATGCTGAACACCATGACAAAGGTGAGTGCACCTTGGTGCTGAGAGCTCACAGGCACCTGCAGCAGGGATGGGATCCTGGGCAGCACCCTGACTGCTGCCATAAGCATCATGTCTCTGCCTTTGGTGTCCTGTGGCATTGTGCTCTGAGTCCCTGCAGTGCAGCTGGGATAGGTAAGGAGGCTGCACAGCTGCAGCACTGCCCTCCCTTGCTTTGCCCATGAGGTCCATGGCCTGTACCAGGAGGAAGGTCAGTGGTGAGGGCTCCTGAGGGACAGCTCCTGCCCCAGCCTCATCCTCCTGAGCATCCTGGCCCTGCGCAGCAGAGGAGGTGGGTAAATGTGAAGCTGTATGTGTCCACGCAGGCTGGGAACTTACTGCCAGCTTGTACAAGGGCTGCACCAGCTGAGCCCACAGGGCTTACAGCAATGGCACCTTGCACCTCATTTACCTGTGGCTGGAGCTGCTGCCTCACAGGAACTATTCTTTGAAAAACAAACTCCCCCAAAGCCCTCTTCCTACACTTAGTTTCTTGTTTATAGAAATCCACTGCTGCCTACAGGTGTAGGTCAGTCCTTGCTTGTGTGTCAGAGTCCAGAAACAGTTGGAAGTGGCAAAAGGCAACAGATGAGAGTTGGTCCCAGTGCACAGCAGCTCCCTGAGCCTTAGCTGTGTTGCAGGGCAGCTGCAAGGGAGACTCTCTCAAGGACTTCAAGCTAGTGCTTCTTTGCTGTCCCCAGCTGCACAACTTCCATCCTCAGCTGTGATTGTGGGCACATAATGGCAGCACTTCTGGCTATATTGCCTTCCAGCACCCTCCTCTTCCCCAGCACAAGGCAGCAAAGGCAACTCTAGCACCTTCCCAACTGCTCTGGGGTCCTGCCCCTAGGCAGCACTGTGCAATCAATCAGCAACCACAATCTCCCCTCCTTTCCAGGCAAGACTAAACAGAATGTTTTCCCATTTCCCTATACTGTCAGTTCCAGCAGGGCTCTTTTGCAGCAATTTCCTCTAATCCCCTGTTCCACAGTCTGATGGTAGAGCCAAGGTTGCTCAGCTGCACTCAGCCATCAAGGAAAGGGAAGAAAAAAAAAAAAAAAACCTTGCACAAGTGGCAGCCAGGTTTACCCAGTGCAGGGAAGACTGGAGAGTTTGTCCTGGCTTTGGTACCACACCTTCTGCTGGATGAAGAAGCTACTGGCAGCTCCGGGCAGCCCCGTGCTGTAGGAGCCAGGCAGGAGATGCAAGCAAGCCTGAGCCTGTCAGAAGGCCCAGACAGCACCATCCCTCAGTCCCATTCCCCAATATGGAGACTCCTCTGGGAATGCAGCTCTGAAATGCCATCACTATTCCTCCAGCACAGCCATGAAGCAGAAGCACTCAGGCCACAACCACATTTGACTCAGCCATTGCACTATAAATGATGCTAAGTGCAGCAAGTGCAACTCCCATACACTTGTCCTGCTAATTTTAGCTTGACTGCAGCAGCAAGGCACTGCAAAAAAACAAAACTTCTCCACTGTTGAGCTTGCAGGGAATGGGCAAGGCAGGGCAAGCACCCTGAAGGGTTGGTTGGCAGTGAGTACCTCAATTCAATTCCTATGCCAGCTTTCTGCATGACGTCAAAGTCCCCTGCCCCAGCAAGCAAGCTCCCCAACTGCCTTGTCTGACCATTTCAGGAGTGCTGTGCTCCTGCTCTGCCAGGGAACCTGCCACCAGCAGCACCCCAGCCCCATGGTGGCAGCAGCTTTACCCCAAGTCCTACATCCCTGCTGCAGTCATATGACACCATGAATCATCTTCCCACTGGTCTCCACTTTGTTGACTTCGGAAGACTAAATATAACAGCAAAGCCCATGGCCTTTTGCCAAAGTACTTCTCTAAATCAGTTCAGGCAGGCAGCTGTCAACCAGCAGCTTTATTTTCCAATAACCTTATAGATATTTATGTATAGGCATTGATACTGGAGCAGCACTGAACTTGTGAATAGCTGTTATTCAAAGCTTTAAATAACCCATGCAAATAAACCAGCTCAATTAACAGGAAGTAACAGTGCAGGGATATTTTCATTTCACATTTTTATTAGTAGACAGATGTGCAGAAAAGACAAAATATAACTACTGAAGGTGAAGACAACAAAAATGCATCAGTTAATTCTTTCTGGTAAATTATATTAGAAAAAAAAGGAAAACATCTGGGATTTCAGCTAATAAAACTACTAAGAAATCTAGTGTACCCTGCTGGTTTCAGAATGGTTGAAAACCACATTTGAAGGGGCTTGTAGTTGCAAATGTAAACGCTAATATTGGCTGAGACAGGAGAAAAAGGTTAAGAAAAAAAACAGAATACACAGATCAGGTAAACATTTTTCCACAATTTCTTAAATAGTTTCAAAAAAACCTCATACTTCAGTTTGTATCTCAAAAAAGGAAACCAGCAAGTCAACAAGCAATGACACTGCACAGGACAGTGGGGAAGAGAAATTAGTCTGGTTAATGTAGAAGCTCCCACAATAGGTTGCTTTTTGTCTTTAAAAAAGGGTAACAGAAGAGTCATGATAATGCATCTTTCTTACAACATCAAGCTTGAAAATACAAGTCACTGGAGAGTACACAGTGAAGATGGTCAAAAGTACAAGGGAAATCCTGAAAGATGCAGTATCATTTCAAACCAAGTCATCAGCACAGCCAGCATTGCCATACTCTGCTCCTTCACTCCCCAACAGCTCCCCAAAAAGCTGGAGGCTGGTGTCACTGTCCCAGTGCAGCCCCCAGACCAGTCCTGCAGCCAGGAGTGCCAGGGGCCCATTTGCCAACACTGGCACTGCCCTCG
This sequence comes from Gymnogyps californianus, assembly GCF_018139145.2. Classification (NCBI taxonomy): domain Eukaryota; kingdom Metazoa; phylum Chordata; class Aves; order Accipitriformes; family Cathartidae; genus Gymnogyps; species Gymnogyps californianus. The sequence continues at coordinate 1,465,252 of NW_026114224.1, read as the reverse complement.
CAGGGCTGGAGTGAAGCTGGGGGGTGCCCCACACCATCACTAGATGCACAGGAGCCCCACTGCCAGTTCCAAAAAGCACCAGGGGCTGAGTCAGTCCTTGCTGGAAGGACGAGCTGAAGCAGCCCATGTGCTGCTTCACTTCAGAGGGGTCCAGCTGCCTCCCCAGGTAACATACAAGCAGGAGGGCAGACCATCGCAAGGAGCACTGGGGGACAAGGTATCACCACTTGGGCTGCCTTTACTCCACAGGGGGCAGAGGGATGCACCACCAGCACACCCTGGGGCAGAGGAGCAGGGACTGTCCCTGCTGCAGCAAATCCCAGCCAAACAACATTCTGAAAACACATCTTGAACACCCTTGCTCACTTCAAACAGAGCCCCACCAGTCTTCCTCCTCTCCCTCCAGGCAGCACACTTTGAGCTTGCTCACTCTCATCCTGCTCCTCATCCCAGGACACAGCCCCCAAGTTGATCGCAGAACAAAGTTTACTCCCACCAAAGCACCCCTCAAGGGACTGCAGCTGGTGACATACCATTGAAAATCCCGAGATATACAAAGGGGAGGCATAAACAAATGCCCAAGCCTGCAGCTCTTATCAGGGTAACTACCTCTATACCTGTGGGAATGGAGGGTCTCGCCCAAGCAGGGCCAGCACCTCAGATCTGCTCCTGGAGGTGCCAGGGCTCAGCTCAGGAGGACAGGACTGGCTGCTGATCAAGAGATCATGCAAAAGGTGAATTCAGGCCACTGCACCACAGCCGAACAAGAGCAGCACGCTGCAACAGGGTGAGGGTGCTGAGGGACTGAGGAAGAGGGTTCTGCAGACACAAGCATGCAAGATCCCCCCTGCCTGCAAGGGAGGGCCCTAAACTCTGCCAAGAGCTCCCAAAAACATGCAGGAGGCCGAGCTCAGTGCACCGGCTGAAGCATGCTGCTAAATAGCCTGTCAAACCCTGCCACTGGCCTTCTCTTCCAGCCTGAAAGCTCTACAGCCCCCCCACCTGTGGGGCTGCACACACTCACCCATGCGCCAGCCAGCCAGGCAGGGGAGAGCCCAGCACACATCTATTCCCTCTGTCCCATGCCCCAGCAGCCACTGCAGACACAGGGACAGCGTGGCCACCCTAGGTAGGCACCAAAGGCAGCTTTGACTTCTGCCAACCCTGCAGAGCTACAGCAGGGCTGCATTTACCAACATGTGACCTACATAAGCAACAGAAAGCAGGCTCAGGCCAGCACTGGACTTGGGCTGCAGGAAGCAAGGGCTGCTAGCAAGCACTGGGGCAGGAGGCTATCCATCTCTCCCACTGCCAAAAAACAAGTTCGGGATGAACACTGGCCCACTAGGCAGCAGGATGCACTTCTGTTTTCCTCCCTCAGGAGAGGGGCAGCTGGCAGCAGATCTCAGCAGCACAGCTAAACTGAACTTTTTCAACCCCAACCTAGTCTAAAAAAATAAAAATAAATAGCAACTCAGGGCTCAGCTGTACAGACATGAAGTGTTAAGTGTTTATTTTAGGGTTCATATCACAAGCCTTTTTCAGAGACAAAGCTGATTGTGCCCTCTGGGGCTCCAGGGGCCAGCTATTTCCTAACTTGAGCAGGCTGAAAAGGAATACTGTACCTTTCAGTAACATCCCATCAAGCTCAACACACAGTAGCTTTACACTCTCCGCCCCATACCTTCTAAAGGAAAAGCCACCACCACAAGGCTAAACGAATGTACACACGCTATTCTTGTAAATGGAGCAGCTAAACCTTGGCAATTTGCTTTGTGTGGATTTTTTTTTCTTCCCAGTAAATGCAGCACTTGAGCTCCTGAAAACCCAGCTTCCAATGGGTTTGTTCCAGCTTTAAATACATTAAACATCTCAATGCAAGACTGTATTTAATTCAAGAATCTAAACATGAGCAAACCTGTTTTGCTGTGAGCATTTTGTAGAGAAGTGAAAAAGGGAGTTTCTTTTTTAAAAAGAAATCAATCATAATACAGTGATGAAAGGGTTAAGAATGCAAGAATTCATACATTCTGTGGAGGGTCTAAGAGGTCCATAAAAAAGGAGCAAACAGATCCATACAACAGGAGACAGCAGGAGACAAAGTTTTTTTGACAACCCCCCCCCACACACACTTTTTTGCTGGACTGCTGCTAGGTTACCGCTGCTCCCTTCTGGCCTGAGTCGGCAGGGCAGTACAGGGGCATAGAGGGAGCAGGTCACGACTCCTCGTTGCCAGAATCATCATCATCGTAACAGTCGGCATCCTCCTCCTCCTCATCTTCGTCGTCAATGTCGTCATCATACAAGTCGTCATAAAGCAAATCTGAACTGTTGTCATTGGAAGGCACTTTAGTTTTGATGCAGTACTCTGCCAGCGTAGTGGGGACCTTCACACCATCCTTCTCTGCCTCAGCTTTGGTAGCCAAAACCTGTTTCCTGCAGGGAGGAGGACACAGCAACGTGAGCAGGGCCTTGTGCCAGCAGCAGCGTGGCTCAACTCCCCACCTCCCAGCTAGCCCCAGCCCAGCCCCCCTGGCAGCTCAGAGTCAGGAGAGCTGATGTTTGGCTGAAGCACCACAAGCAGCACTAGAAACAGATTTAGTTCCTGCAGCCCCAGGCTTGGGAGCACTCCAAGGGTGTTTGCAGCACACATGCTCTCAGCAACATATGAAATCAGTTATTCTACAGGACTCCACATTAGAGACCTGCCAGAGCTCAGAGCAAATTTCATTAAATTTGTTACAGAAGGGATGGTCAGGGATTTCTTAAGATTACTTATTGAGGTAGGTTCAGAGATACCATCCACAGCCACCCTCCACCACTGATGACTACCCCCAGCATGCTCAAGACTGCAATTCCCACAAGCATTTGGCAGCTCTGAGCTCCCACTGGAGGGTAAGAGCAGTCAAAGCACATAGCTGCACCTCAATATGCAGCCATAACCCCAGCACTGCCTGGAGATGGCAGAAGACAAGTGTTTCCCATCACCCCAGGACAGGCTCTGGCTGCTGCCTCCTAGCAGCACTCAGGCTGTGAACTGTTGCTGGCCTATGCTGCCTCCCAGCAGGGAGAGGAGCAGATGGCAGCCTGTCCCTTCACCTCCACCCACCTGCTCATCAGCCTGCCATACTCTGTTTATGGAGTACATCCAGCTCTGCTGAAGCCAAGGGAGCTGGAGGGGACTAAGATAACCTCCCAGCAAGGCTCTTTGCACAGCTCAGGCCAGCAACTGACTGCCCTACGTAGCTCCAACCAGGGGTATATCCTGAACGCCCAGCTAGCGGAGTCAATGCAGATGTGGTCTTGCCCCAGGCAAGCATGACAGTGGTCCCACTGCAGTATGGGTTGCCCATCTGCCACTCCACAGCAACCCTGGCTCAAGTTTACATCATCTCCCTACAGCACCTGATGAACCATGAACTTCTCAGCAAAGGACAGTCAAGACTGAACAGTGCTTCCAGCTAATCAAACCCAGCTTTGCAAGCGGTTGCCAAATCCTGCTGATATTCCTTCGAATTGGAGGGACAAGATTATGATTCATGAGTGCATTAAGCACAGAATTAGTAGGATGCAATCAGTTTGAATCACATCCCAAGCAATGCAAGCAGCGCTCAAAGGCAAGTGGGGACTTTGACTGGGATTTACTAGCAGCCAATAGGTTTTGCAGAGCATCATGCCAGATTAGTCTAAAAAAGAACAATTCAAAGACAGATCAACCCAGTCCTCCTGCTCCAGAAGTTTGCACCACTTGTGTGCTGAAAATCCTAGAGGGACCAGAACCATGGACTTGGAATAAGACTGTAAAATTCATTTCCAAAGGAGCAACCACAGCAAGAAGCTGGTTTCAGCAAATTCTGCAAACAGCCTGTTTCATAGGATTCAGAGCAGGAGGCCAGTAGCACAGCATCACACATAGCAAAGCTTACCTTATGATTTCAGCGTACTCCTTGTCTTTTCCTTTACTGTCCCTCCATTTCCTGAACATGACTGATGCATCCACGTTGGCAGGAGAGAATGTGTTGGGCTCATTAAGCAAAGAGATTACACTCAGTAAGATAGTCCTGAAAAAGGTAACCACAACAGCAGAGTCAGAACTAACGCATTCACAGATTCTGGATGCCAACGACTTCTTAGGTGATGCATCAGAAACTTGTTTAAAGTCAAAACTTAAGTTAAGGATAACCAAGGATAATACTTGAAGTGAGAGCAGATATTTATGAACTTCAGACCCTGGCTATTGGCGTAGGGAAGGTGACACAATACAAACCTCAAGGATCTCATCTGACTACAGACCATCATGTCTGTGCACGTGCTTGTGACGGGGCAGCAGGCAAAGCTCAGATCAGACCAGAATTCAGCTTGTCCACACCACCCATGGATGGTGCAGGGCTGGAAACCTGCTTGGTGAGCCTGTTCCTGGTGACATTCAGCCTCCCAGCAGAAAGCCAGGCTCTTTGCCTGCCCTGTGTAGGGAGAAGGACCGCTATGACCCAAGGCCATCAGATAAGGCTGCACTGCTTTCCCTGCCCCACCAGGTGTTAAGAGGTTGAAGCTGTGGACAGGTCTCACCTCTCTTCAGCTCGTGCATTGCTAAGGCTGCTGTAGCAGCACTCGAGCACAGCAAGGGGAAGACAGTGCAGATGTTTTTCAATACCCAGGCAAGCCACCAAGGGCCCAGCAGGATTTGGCTGCTGGTACTCAAAGCCAGCATGAGCCAGTCGTGTAACCCCTGGCAGACAGACAGCCTTCCTGGATTTCTAGCAGCAGTGCAGAGCTGCTAGCTGCCCTGCTGGCATTTACCAGGGGCAAACACCACCTCCCTCACCCAGACCCTTCTCCTGCATTTCCTACAAGCCTTTGCACTTCAGAGATTCAGCCCTTCGCTGCTCACAGTGCCACAACCAGCACAAAACTCAACAGCAAGTCCCATCAGCCAGCTCTACACATCCAGCCACCTGGCTGTAGCTACCACTGCAATAGCTTCACATGTCTGAGGTGGTCCTGCTGGCAACAGCTTTCGGTTTAAATGGAAGGGAAGAACAAGATACAAGGAATAAGTCTTGAAATACAGCAGTACATAGCAACTGCTTTGCAGAACTTGATTAAAGGAGACCACAGCCCCAGCTGTACTTGCATTGATTTAGGGGCACATTCAGAGCAGCCTGTGCTGAGCACATCTACCACATCATATATCTGGGATACAATTCCAGGAAATGCTTGGTCATTTGGATGCAGTTTCTTGAAAGGTTTTGAAACTAAACACTTGTGTCTGGCCAGACTGTTCAGCACAGCTATCAGGAGTGTCGTGTACAATTTACTTTCCAAATGATATAATTCAGTAGGAAAAAGAACAGCAGCTCTGGAAAAAACTGTCTGGTCAGACTGGAATGATGAACAGAAGAGAGACCATCTTCTACTTCATCTCAAGGATTCATTTAAAAGCCTTTGTTTCTCAGCAAACAGGCTGTAAAGCCAGCATGTCAGCTCCAGCATCATTGCAGCAGCTTTACTGTAGAGCAAGTAAAGTCTAGGGAAGGCCAAGGACAGGAATTCATGTCTGGATTTAGCATCTGCTCTACCACACTTCCATCAACAAAGTAAGGAGAAGCCGGTTTCCACTGTGGTGCCCCCAGACTCCAAAGTCTGTACAAAGCTACTTAAATACATCAAGGCAACTGTCTATTAGAGGTGAGGCTCTCTGCACTCTTCATTCCCGACCAGCACATTAGATCAGCTCCATCACTGCTGATACCTTAAGAGCTGGACAGTCTCCTCCAACTTAAACCCTGCTGCTGTGGGTAAGCAAGGTGAACAAGGTACAGTAACAGGAAGGGATCCCAGCACATGGGATCTGACAGGACCAAAACCACAAAAAAGTTCAACCATGTGTGACTGAAAACATCCTCAGCATCAGATACGAACTGCACCGGACTGGATACAGACTGACCCTCTCCAGTATTGTCATGGATCTGTTTCTCTCTCAGGTGAGGTTGTTCTAGCATGTTGTTTCATGCAAGTTGTTTGCATGAAGAGTGGGGATTTCAAGCCCACCTTCTGCTTTCTTACATCCCCCCACACCATTCTGGGGAACAGTGTGCTCATCAGCTGCCATGCCACTTTAAGTGTTTACAGTGCTGTTGTCTTCAGAGTGAGTCCCTCTACATCCCTTTATCAGCAGAGGAGAGAAGCCAGTAGAGGATCAAGGAATCAGACCTGTTAAGTGCCTTTTTCTTTCCATGTATCAACAGAAGGCTCAGACATGGATGAATTTAATCTAAACGAAAACAGACATTACGCAGAGTGGCTGGGGCTCCCAACCAGCACATCCTGTTATATATCTTGTTGAAAAGGATTTTTTTTTTTTTTGTTCCAGCTACTATCTACACTGTAGCTTCTCAGAGCCACCTTTAGAGGTACTTATAGATTTGTCCTAGCACATTTTTACTCTCCAGTATAAAGTAAGAGGTTTTGGCTTAGGCTGTACTGACAGTAAATGTTAGATCTGGACAGTTTCTGCAACCAGCTCAATGCACTAAAGCAGCCAAAAAAGCCAACAAAAATGGGCATCCTCAGGAAACAAAGCAATAGTAAGACAGGGCATCAACTATCTTCACAAGATACAGATGTACCAACATCTTGAATATTGTGTTCAGTTCTGGCCTGAGCACCTCAAAGGACAGAGTGAGGCCAGGGGAGATATGGAGAAGGGCAGCTAAAATGATTGAAGAGCCTCAACCCCTAAGCCCTGCCACCACTTCCTCAGCTTTATGGGACATGAGAAAAGCAGTATTCTCTGCCACACAGATCACAGCTGCATTCCTTCACATCTTGCTGGATGTTTGCCATATTTACTTATGCCTGCCTCATCTAGCTCCGAGTGATGGGAAAGTCCATATTGACTGTGTTTAAAAAAAATTAATAAGCATGCTTGACACCATTAGAGGTGGAAGCACAGGTGCTCTCAAAGTTGAAGAATGACATTCCCCCCTCCAGACACTTCAACCACAGTCATCTGTAGTAAACAGTCAATACTCAGCAGGATTTACAAAATTCAGCAGCTGAAGAGAAGCCCAAGGTTACACAGGCCACTCATTACAACAAGCATGCTCCCCTCCCACATCTTCAGCCCTGCTGCCTCCTGTCTGACACTCCAGAGCCTTGAAAAGCCAGATGGGACCCCAGCAGGATGCGTTTCTATCAGCACTTAGCCCAACAGGTGATGCTGGCAGCAGGCTAACAGTTAAGGACAAGTTTTATTTCTGCTTGCTGATACAGCTGAGGAATGTTTTCTACCCAAATGTCACCCTTAAGCCCAACATGTTCCAAGAGAGTAAGCACCAAAAACTGCACCATGGTAAGGAAGAGCAGAAATCAGAGAAATAGCACCATGAGAAGTTTCATGTCAATCTTTAGGGTTGTATATAATGAAATACTCAAAATGCATGTACAATATAAGTAATTAGTTAGGAAACAGCTTTGGGCACTATGAGTTGAGGCTTGTCACCTAGTCCTAACCATATCGGATGTATGAAAAAACAGTTTAATAGCCATGTGAGCAGAGGGGACAGGTGAACATAACTTAGCAATATATAGCTTAAAATAGTATTTAAGCTTTTTTTTTCATTTTTTAAAAATCTGAACTAGAACTTTGAGAGGTTGCTTCATACTCACTTGTACTTGGTACAGATGGATTGGATAATGTTTACCTCAAGCTCTGAAGGTCAGATTCCCAACCCTTCATGACTTCACACAGCTAACACACCATTTCTCTTGAGCCTTTTTAACCTTGAAGTAGCATGCTCCAGGAGGAACATCAGTTGTTATAATTTGCTTACTGCTACAATTCCTAGTCTCCTGCCACATTAGCTCTAGTTCAGTACTTTGCAGAGTGTGTGTGTTACAATCATATTCCAAGGGTCAAGAATCCAATAAATCCCCCCCCTTGCTAGATCTTTGCTTTGACAAAGGCTCTTTTCAAATGAATTTCATGAAGCCAAGTTAGATGAAAGCTGAGTCAAACTATCAGACAACCCTTTTCAAATCACTGCACTCCCTCAGGTGTGCTGAGATCCCTAGCTGGATTTACCAATAAATAACAGATTTCAAGTTGGGGAACCAACATCTAATAAATCACTCTGAAAGCAAGCATAATTCTCATATGATATACTAAAAATCTAGAGGCAATTATTTTAGCCTTATTTGGATAATAAATCAGATTAAAAAGTTAGAACAGGAAGTACCTTACTTCAAGGTTTTTCTACTACATCACTTACTACTCCAGCTGCACAGGTCAGTGAGCTGCTATTTGATATGAATTTTATCAGTTCTTTATTGGCAGTGTCTTGTAATGAGAATGAAATTCAGCTGGTGTTTCAAAAAAATGGACAGGTTAGCCTTGAATGCCTCTGGTACTTAGTGATCCTTCATTTTTTTGGCAGGAAGAAAACTATCTGGCTAACTGCTCAAGATACCATGCTGCAGGACAGGAGACAGAGACAAATACTGGAAGGCAAACAGTAGGTAGGATTATGCACAAAGTTACTCCTACTGGGCCTGAATACCCAAAAATGTTCTTTTCCACTAGTGGTATCTTGGAGGAGTTTGAAAAACCTACGTGTAGGATAACATGGACTGGGAAAGGCTAGAACATTTGAGATAATTTGCTTTAAGAGCATGAAATCCTGTGAACAGGACAGAAGTCTCCACATTGTTAGCCCAGCATCAGGACACACAGCACTTCAGACAGCTTGATAAGTCTGGTTCTCACCCAATTCAAGACCTAAAGCCCCCAAAGTCTTAAATTCCCTTCCAAACCTTTCCTAACACAGGCCTTAGTCTTGGAGAGAGACAACAGGCCTTTGAGGTCACCACTGTACATCACAGATTCACACTGTTACCTGACATTTTGGGTAGGGTTCCACCTCTCGGATGGCAGCTCTCCACTTTGTGGGTCATCTACAGGTGGGTGAAGAATTGAAATACATACATCTCCATTCTGCAAGACAGAAACGGAAGTTGAGAATAGCCTGGCTTGAGGCAGAGATCTGATGACTCAACTCCAACATTATGTTCTGAGCAGTTTAACCTTGTTGATATGGACACCCCAAGTACCAGTAAAAATATGTGCAAGAACTGGAAACACTTCTCAATTCTTCCTGGGTCTACTGTATTTATATGTTCGAAAGTCTCCCTTGCTAAACAGGATTAGTCTGCAAATTGGTACAAAACAATCTCAAGTCAAGAGGTTTAAAGAACGTAGCAAAGCAAGCAAAAATAGAAATAAAGTCATATAAAACTAAATTAGTCTCCAGATAGCAAGTACTGTCACAGTGATAGAAGCGAGCTTTAGTCACAGGAGACCCAAAGTAGGGTTAAAAAAAAGTTTTGTTCCCAGTGGTAGCAGAGTTAGCTACAGGAATTTTTGAATTGAAGGGTTTAGCACTCTACTAGCTCAGGTATCAAAACAATGCTTCTCCCAGGACACAAGGAGGTCGAACAGATGGCACGGGGCAGGCTTACACTGCTCCCCTAGGACACAGCTGTTTGAAATATCAGGTGAAAAAGCAGGAGATGCTCTCTGAAGGTTTCACTGAAAATCCCTTCCAGCACGCAAGAGGAAGAATATTTTGGCAGCATATGGAAACCATACAGCCACATAATCCTCAATCTGTGTTCTATTCACCAGTGTTATAGCCTGAATATAGATTTAAAGCTCCATAATGCCTACCATTTATAAACACTTTAAGAAGCCTGTAAAACCAGTTCTCCATCAGTAACAGCACTCTGACATGATTACTTTGCAGGAGTACTGTAGCAGTATTCACCACAGCTGATATTCTCCACTGAAGTTAACTCCAGGGGCTCGTGGGGTCCCAATGCCTTACTGCAGGATGAGGTGAAGATGCAGATGGGGCCCAAGGCCATCCAGCAGATGTTGGCCTCTCCAGGCCCCACTGGCTTGCTGCCTCTTACAGCTGGCTGCTGGGATGACTTATGAGTTCCCAGAGGCAGCCCCACACCTTCAGGTGGCACAGCCTCAGCTGATGGGCAGCACTCACACTGCCCCTTGCCACCCTGATCCAAGGCACAGGTTGATGATAGGAACAAGAGAGAAGCTGCAGATCAGTTCTGTTCAAGACCGCAGGCTGGTAGTTCCCCATGAACCTGGTCTCAGCTACGTCCTGAGGACCCTCCAATACTGCTCAACACACAGCAGCCAAAACACAAAGTAGCACTGCTCACAGCAATAGCATCTGCGCCTTTGAGCCCAAACCAGTGATCACAGCTACAGATAGCAACAGCTCACCTGAAGGGCATTTGTTTATAGCCAAACAAGATCCTGCTTCAACATTGGAGGCTTGTGATCAGTATCCAGATTTCAGCAGCTCACTAACCCTGCCAGGTATGCTAATTTAGCAAGCCCTCATCATTTTGAAGCAGTTTTTGTCAAGAACACAATGAAAAACAGCAACGTAGCATCTAGAGCTGCTGAATACCCAAGCACCCACTTATGTTGCTGGAACAGCTTGCTAGAAACAAGGCAGTTTCCTTTTTAGGACTCCAACAGGCTTGTGCAATCTAGAAGATATCTTTTAATATCATTTTAAGGTGAAGTTAACCTTACTAATGTTAGATTATATTCACAGCCTATTCTGGTTTTATTCATAATTTCCATGAGTTTACCCAGTTTCTCCTTTAACCATCTCCTAGGAGAATGCAGTGCTGGTGGCCAGGAGAAGCCATCGCTGCACTCAGGGGAATTTCCTTATGTGATCAGGTAAGCAGCACGTGGACAAGCAGATATTTGACAATATGAAGATATAGAGGGAAGCAAGAATGTGACAAGTTCCCCTCTTGCAACAACCAATGTTACATGTTTGGGAATTCAAGCAGGGCAGCACTGCATTACAGAGTCTGGAAGGGTAAAGGTGTCATGGGGCCTGATGAGATCAGCACAAGGTTTTAGGGATCACTGTAGTCAATGGGAGAGCCTTTCCCAACATACATTTTTGAAAGATATAAACAAGGAGGATGGGGTATTCATCTGCCAATGGGAAATAGCCTATGCTTCTATTAGGACTGAGAACTTGTCATAAAAATAAAAACCAAATCTTGAATGCAGTTTTACCAAAATTCAACTAGATGACCCAAGTAAACTGGAGATGGGGAAGACACACAAGTTACTCAAGTCTCATTGCTCGGAACTGGAACGTCAGCCCCAACCTCTCCATCTGGTCCCACCAGCAGATTCTGTAAACTGCTACTTTCTTTCATCTTCCTTACACTGAAACATCTCCCCTCCCCCCCCCGCCCCGACAAACCCTTTGCTGATTTATTCTCAGTTTCATTTCGAGTTATCCCAGTGCCTCATCTTCATTGCTTAAATGTTGTTTCCAAAACAGCCTGCAAGCTGCTTCAGATTCCCTCAGCTCCAAGAAATACTGCTATGAACACAAAGTACAAAGCTGAGAGCTGGAGTATTTGAAGAGTAACCCCAAAATACACCCATCAAGTTTTGGGTTAGTTTCTCCTCCTACCTTCAGTTATTTCTAGAGCCAATTTTTCATCTTTCCCACCAGGACTGGGAGAGGTCCTTTCCAAGACTCGTTTTGTACGTACCATTTTGGTAACCGTTTCCCACTCACCTCCTGCATGAGAATTTCTGGATTCAGAATCAACATCCACAGTATGGATCTGCAGTAATCTGCAGGTCTCAAAGTTGTCTTGTCCTGGTTTCAGCTAGGACAGAGTTAAGTTTCTTCCTAGTAGCTGGTATAGTGCTGTGTTTTGGATTTTGTAGGAAAATAATGTTGATAACACACTGATGTTTTTAGTTGTTGCTAAGTAGTGTTTAGACTAAGTCAAGGATTTTTCAGCTTCTCCTGCCCTGCCAGCAAGAAGGCTGGAGGGGCACAAGAAGCTGGGAGGGGACACCGCCAGGACAGCTGACCCAAACTGGCCAAAGAGCTATTCCATACCATATGACATCATGCCCAGTATATAAACTGGGGGGAGTTGGCTGGGAGGGGCGGATCGCGGCTCGGGAAGTAACTGGGCATCAGTCAACGAGTGGTGAGCAATTGCATTGTGCACCACTTGCTTTGTATAGTTTAATTCTTTTAGTATTACTATTGTCATATTATTATTATCATTATCATTGTTTTTCATTCCTTTCTGTCCTATTAAACTGTCTTTATCTCAACTCACGAGGTTTTTTTCCTGATTCTCTCCCCCATCCCACTGGGTGGGAGGGGGAGCGAGCGAGCGGCTGCGTGGTGCTTAGCTGCCAGCTGGGGTTAAACCACGACAGTCCTTTGGCGCCCAACGTGGGGCACCACGGGTTGAGATAACGACAAATCTGACTGGAATGTGTTAGAACAAATTTGTTATAAACATTCATTATATTAATTCAATAGTCGCTGGTCACAATGTTGATGTATTCGCTCTCAAAGTTGGTGCGCTTGTTCTTAAAGGTGCGTTATGTAATACCTTACTTGCAGTATATGCTCCCTGTTGTGCTGTTTATCACCCGTGGGAACTGGGCCAGAGTTATCATGTTGTTGTACTTTGTAACACTGGCTTATGATACGATAGAATTGCTGGTCGTGAAACTAATCTGGTATTTGTACTCAGCATTGCCGTCACCTCTGTACTTTGGGAGCCGTCTATCAGAAACTATTAATAATTACACCTTGTACCTTTTCTCCTCGGAGAGCCAAGCCACGGGGGAGACACATTTCTTCAGCTTCCCCTTCTCCTCCAGGCAAATTACAGTAGCTCTTGAGAATTTTGAATATCCTTGGGATGTTCAAACCAGCATGTTCCTATTGTTATGTCTCCTGAATGTGTTCCAGGCCTTGTTTAAGGTTAAACAACTATTTAAGAATACCCCTCGGAAATCTGCCCCGAGGCTTAATAGTCATGGGTGGCATGGCACGTGGGAGAAAATGGGCAGGTATCTAGAGAACTTCTCACCTCCAATGCTTTGGAACTTCACTCCCAAACAACTACAGGACCCTGATAAAGTGATAGACTATCTGAAAGGAAAATGCTGTGGCGATTCCAAAGAGGCACAACTTATCGCACTGTGCTGGGCCCTGGCTAGTATCTACCAAACACTGCTCGATACTGTGCAGCACCCTCAGGGGGAAGGGAGGGAAAACAGACCGACAGATACTGCGGCTACTCTGACCCCTGCGACAGGCGCAGCGGCTACTCCAACCCCCACGACAGACACTGCGGCTACTCCAACCCCTGCGACAGGCGCTGCGGCTGAACCAGAGAACCAACCTGTGCCAGTATCAGTCGCCCCTGTACAGAAGAAGAAATATACAAAAAAATCAGTTCGTTTAACGAAGGATGAAGATGAACCAGGGTCATCACGAGAACAGGAGGAAGAGGCAGAACCAGAAGTAATCACCCGGTCCCTATCCCTGAGTGAGCTGCGGGATATGCGAAAAGATTTCAGCCGTCGTCCAGGCGAGCACATTATCACCTGGCTGCTCCGATGCTGGGACAATGGGGCTAGTAGCCTGGAATTAGAGGGTAGGGAAGCCAAGCAGCTGGGATCACTTGCTAGGGAAGGTGGCATTGATAAGGCAATTGGAAAAGGGACACAAGCCCTCAGCCTCTGGAGGCAACTCCTGTCAAGTGTGAAGGAAAGGTACCCCTTCAAGGAAGATGTTATATGTCAACCAGGCAAGTGGACCACCATGGAAAGAGGTATTCAGTACCTGAGGGAATTAGCTGTGCTAGAGATGATTTATTATGACCCGGACAGTTCACAATTACCCAAAGATCCAGATGAAGTTCAATGCACACGACCCATGTGGCGGAAGTTTGTACGGAGCGCACCATCATCGTATGCCAACCCATTGGCAGTACTAACTTGGAAAGACGAAGAGGCACCGACAGTGGATGAAATGGCTCGCCAACTCTGGCAATATGAAGAAAATCTCTCTTCATCCCTACGAGCCTGTGTCTCGGCTGTGGAAAAACTGTCCGAAAAGTCCGAAAAACTGATCGAACTGATCGAAAAGTCCTACTCCCCACCTGTACAGACCAATATCTCAGCTATTAGGAGTGAGCGTTCCTCTGATCAAGAGAGAGAACATAGAAGGTATACACCACGGGGTACCCTGTGGTTTTACCTGCGTGACCACGGAGAGGACATGAGGAAGTGGGATGGAAAACCTACCTCGACCCTAGATGCACGGGTACGTGAATTGAAAGGAAAAACAACCAGAAAAGGGGATTCTTCCAGGAAAGATGCCGCTCCGGTTTCCAGCAAGCAATTCCCCAGACAAAGTAGAAGGGCTTCTGACCCTCTTGAAGGGACCTCTAAGTCATTTTTACAAGAAGTGAGTAACAAATACTCTGACCAGGATTAGAGGGGCCCTGCCTCCAGCCAGGTGGAGGAAAGGGACAACCGGGTTTATTGGACTGTGTGGATTCGATGGCCTGGCACATCAGACCCACAGGAGTATAAGGCTCTAGTAGACACCAGTGCACAGTGTACTCTAATGCCATCAAGCTATAAAGGGGCAGAACCCATTTGTATCTCTGGGGTGACAGGGGGATCCCAACAGCTAACTGTATTGGAGGCTGAAATAAGCCTAACTGGGAATGAGTGGCAAAACCACCCCATTGTGACTGGCCCAGAGGCCCCATGCATCCTTGGCATAGACTATCTCAGGAGGGGGTATTTTAAAGACCCAAAGGGGTATCGGTGGGCTTTTGGTATAGCTGCCTTGGAGACAGAGGGAATTGAACAGTTGTCCACCTTGCCCGGTCTCTCTGAGGACTCTTCGGTTGTGGGGTTGCTGAGGGTTGAAGAACAACAGGTGCCAATCGCTACCACAAGGGTGCACCGGCGGCAATATCGCACCAACCGAGACTCCCTGATTCCCATCCATACGCTGATTCGTCGACTGGAGAGCCAAGGAGTGATCAGCAGGACTCGCTCACCCTTTAACAGCCCCATTTGGCCAGTGCAAAAGTCTAATGGAGAATGGAGACTAACAGTAGACTATCGTGGCCTGAATGAAGTCACACCACCGCTGAGTGCTGCCGTGCCAGACATGCTAGAACTTCAATATGAACTGGAGTCAAAAGCAGCCAAGTGGTACGCCACAATTGATATCGCTAATGCATTTTTCTCAATCCCTTTGGCAGCAGAGTGCCGGCCACAGTTTGCTTTCACTTGGAGGGGCGTCCAGTACACCTGGAATCGACTGCCCCAGGGGTGGAAACACAGCCCCACCATTTGCCATGGACTGATCCAGAATGCACTGGAAAAAGGTGGAGCTCCAGAACACCTGCAATACATTGATGACATCATCGTATGGGGCAAGACAGCAGCAGAAGTTTTTGAGAAAGGGGAGAAAATAATCCAAATCCTTCTGAAAGCTGGTTTTGCCATAAAACAGAGTAAGGTGAAGGGACCCACACAGGAGATTCAGTTTTTAGGAATAAAACGGCAAGATGGACGTCGTCACATCCCAATGGATGTGATCAACAAAATAGCAGCTATGTCTCCACCGACTAGTAAACAGGAAACACAAGCTTTCTTAGGTGTTGTAGGTTTTTGGAGAATGCATATTCCAAATTACAGTCTGATTGTAAGCCCTCTCTATCAAGTGACCCAGAAGAGGAACGATTTTAAATGGGGCCCTGAGCAACAACAAGCCTTTGAACAGATTAAACGGGAGATAGTTCATGCAGTAGCCCTTGGGCCAGTCCGGGCAGGACCAGATGTTAAAAATGTGCTCTACACCGCAGCCGGGGAGAATGGCCCTACCTGGAGTCTCTGGCAGAAAGCACCAGGGGAGACCCGAGGTCGTCCTCTAGGGTTTTGGAGTCGGGGATATTGGGATCCGAGGCCCACTATATTCCAACTGAAAAAGAGATATTGGCAGCATATGAAGGAGTTCAAGCTGCTTCAGAAGTGGTTGGTACTGAAACACAGCTCCTATTAGCACCCCGACTGCATGTGCTGGGCTGGATGTTCAAAGGGAAGGTCCCTTCTACACATCATGCAACTGATGCTACATGGAGTAAGTGGGTTGCACTGATCACACAATGAAGTCGAATAGGAAACCCCAGTCGCCCAGGTATTTTGGAAGTGATCACGGACTGGCCAGAAGGCAAAGATGTTGGAATATCACCAGAGGAGGAGGTAACGCGTGCTGAAGAGGCCCCACTGTATAATAAACTGCCAGAATGTCATGGTTTAACCCCAGCCGGCAGCTAAGCACCACGCAGCCGCTCGCTCACTGCCCCCCCACCCCTGGGATGGGGGAGAGAATCAGGAAAAAAACCTCGTGAGTTGAGATAAAGACAGTTTAATAGGACAGAAAGGAATGAAAAAACAATGATAATGATAATAATAATATGACAATAGTAATACTAAAAGAATTAAACTATACAAAGCAAGTGATGCACAATGCAATTGCTCACCACTCGTTGACTGATGCCCAGTTACTTCCCGAGCTGCGATCCGCCCCTCCCAGCCAACTCCCCCCAGTTTATATACCGGACATGATGTCATATGGTATGGAATAGCTCTTTGGCCAGTTTGGGTCAGCTGTCCTGATGGTGTCCCCTCCCAGCTTCTTGTGCCCCTCCAGCCTTCTTGCTGGCTGGGCAGGAGAAGCTGAAAAATCCTTGACTTAGTCTAAACACTACTTAGCAACAACTAAAAACATCAGTGTGTTATCAACATTATTTTCCTACAAAATCCAAAACACAGCACTATACCAGCTACTAGGAAGAAACTTAACTCTGTCCTAGCTGAAACCAGGACACAGAAAATGAGAGGCAATATGCCCTGTTCACTGATGGGTCCTGTCGCATTGTAGGAAAGCATCGGAGGTGGAAGGCGGCTGTATGGAGTCCTATGCGACAAGTTGCAGAAACTGCAGAAGGAGAAGGTGAATCGAGTCAGTTTGCAGAGGTGAAAGCCATCCAGCTGGCTTTAGACATTGCTGAACGAGGAAAATGGCCAATACTTTATCTCTATACTGACTCATGGATGGTGGCAAATGCTCTGTGGGGGTGGTTGCAGCAATGGAAGCAGAGTAACTGGCAACGCAGAGGTAAACCCATCTGGGCTGCCACACTGTGGCAAGATATTGCTGCCCGGCTAGAGAACCTGGTTGTGAAAGTACGTCATGTAGATGCCCACGTACCCAAGAGCCGGGCCACTGAAGAACATCAAAACAATCAACAGGTAGACAAGGCTGCTAGGATTGAAGTAGCTCAGGTGGATCTGGATTGGCAGCATAAGGGTGAATTATTTATTGCTTGGTGGGCCCATGACACCTCAGGCCATCAGGGAAGAGATGCAACATATAGATGGGCTCGTGATCGAGGGGTGGACCTGACCATGGACACTATCGCACAGGTTATCCATGAATGTGAAACATGCGCTGCAATCAAGCAAGCCAAGCGGTTAAAGCCTCTTTGGTATGGGGGACCATGGCTGAAATATCAATATGGGGAGGCCTGGCAGATTGACTATATCACACTCCCACAAACCCGTCAAGGCAAGCGCTATGTGCTTACAATGGTGGAAGCAACCACCGGCTGGCTGGAAACATATCCCGTGCCCCATGCCACCGCCCGGAACACTATCCTGGGCCTTGAGAAGCAAATCTTATGGTGACATGGAACCCCAGAAAGAATTGAGTCAGACAATGGGACTCATTTCCGGAACAATCTCATAGACACCTGGGCCAAAGAGCATGGCATTGAGTGGGTGTATCACATCCCCTATCATGCACCAGCCTCCGGGAAAATCAAGCGATACAATGGGTTGTTAAAGACTACATTGAAAGCAATGGGTGGTGGGACCTTTAAACATTGGGATACACATTTAGCAAAGGCCACCTGGTTAGTCAACACTAGAGGATCTGCCAATCGGGCTGGCCCTGCCCAATCAGAACTTTTACATACTGTAGAAGGGGATAAGGTCCCTGTAGTGCACATAAAAAATATGCTAGGGAAGACAGTCTGGGTTACTCCTGCCTCAGGCAAAGGCAAACCCATTCATGGGATTGCTTTTGCTCAAGGACCTGGGTGCACTTGGTGGGTGATGTGGAAGGATGGGGAAGTCCGATGTGTGCCTCAAGGGGATTTGATTTTAGGTGAGAACAGCCAATAGATTAAATTGTATGATGTTAATTGCTATATAATCCTGCCACTGTATGTTATCATTACTATAGTTGTTATATGCTATATCAACAATATTACAGTAAGAATTATCTAGATTAATGAAGAATGAACTTTGATAAAACCAAGTGAAGTGCAGTAGTGATGGAACCAGGACTGACTGCAGCATGCAACAATCCAACACCACACACCATCCTCCTGCTGCGCCCAATGTCACCTGCCCGCTGCACTGCACCAAAGCTGGATCCTGCTCTGCCGACTGAGCGGACTTCACACCATCCCTCCTGCCCAGACAGACTGTTATGATAGATGGAGCCCAAAGTCATGGACTGAATGAACTCAACGAACATTTTAAATGGACATGTTAAAGGCTTATACATTAAGGGAATGATATCTGTGTGTATATGTATTAAAAGGCAGCAAAAGTGGTGGTGATTAATTGAAAATGCATTGGGAAGTGTGGGACCTGGACATGATGTAGATGGTATAGAATAAGGGGTGGATACTATCCTGGTTTCGGCTAGATCAGAGTTAAGTTTCTTCCTAGTAGCTGGTATAGTGCTGTGTTTTGGATTTAGTAGGAAAATAATGTTGATAACACACTGATGTTTTTAGTTGTTGCTAAGTAGTGTTTAGACTAAGTCAAGGATTTTTCAGCTTCTCCTGCCCAGCCAGCAAGAAGGCTGGAGGGGCACAAGAAGCTGGGAGGGGACACCATCAGGACAGCTGACCCAAACTGGCCAAAGGGATATTCCATACCATATGACATCATGCCCAGTATATAAACTGGGGGGAGTTGGCTGGGAGAGGGGATCACGGCTCGGGAAGTAACTGGGCATCAGTCAACGAGTGGTGAGCAATTGCATTGTGCATCACTTGCTTTGTATAGTTTAATTCTTTTAGTATTACTATTGTCATATTATTATTATCATTATCATTGTTTTTCATTCCTTTCTGTCCTATTAAACTGTCTTTATCTCAACTCATGAGGTTTTTTTCCTGATTCTCTCCCCCATCCCAGGGGTGGGGGGCAGTGAGTGAGCGGCTGCGTGGTGCTTAGCTGCCGGCTGGGGTTAAACCACGACATGTCTTTATTTATAGATCAAACTCCCATGTAACTGAAATAGAGCCTTAAAGAGAAACATCATCCTTGGCTACATGCAAGATTCAGCACCCAGTCCAAAACTCAAGTCAGAAGACTGTCAGATGACTGATTTCAGGATGTCCCTGGGCTTAGGGCAATCCTCCTGAGCATCCAATAATTAAAGCTGATTACTATCTTGTTTTGCACTGAAGTTTGGAGAGGCTTTTGGCCCTTTATTACTAAGCCATCAGTGCTGTTTTCACCATGACATTTGAAGCACGCTCATTCCAGGCTGGGCATTTAGCAGCAGCAACTTGTTAGAAAAGGGCCTTCCAAGCCCAAGGCATCAACTGAAGCCATCATTTGTTTGCAGCAAGGAAGAGAAGTGACACTCCTGTTTTGAAGTGGACCCAAAGAAAGCCTGCAGAACCTCTCATAGGAAGATCTGTGATAAGGTGACAGAGCTGCACCAACAGGAACATTTTTGAAAGGCCTTTAGCTCCTCAAACTATTCAAGCAGTAGTCCTAGCAGGCTGACACTTGGCTAGGATATCCAAAAGTTTAGCAGGGATTTGACTGGCCTCCACTAAAAGCTTAAGTCAAGTTTTGAGCCAAAACAGGCCTTCAACTTTCAAATACAGCTCTATGAAATTTGGTAATTTTGAACCAATTGTATGAAATGAAATGCAGCTTCTCACAGTCTTTGCAGCAGCACTATTAAACTCCGTCTCAAGCTGCTGCTCACATGAGCTCTAACACAACAGCTCAACTCAACCAGGCTCCAGTATAAACCTTAAAGTTCACTTGATAGATGAAAGCCCAGCAAGAAACACAACATAGTCCATCCACACCAGATGCAGGGCAATGTATGCTATGCCCCAGCAACAGCAGAGGTTAGCCTGAGCGCTGCCATATTAACACAGCTGGGCCACCATCAGCCCCTGAGCTAGTCCATCAGCAGAGCACCACGCCATGCTGAGATGCACCAGAGATATCCTCATTGCAGCACTTCCCCCAGTACTTTGGTCCATGAAGACTTTACCTTAAATCTCTCCAAGCAGCCTGCGCTCAGCATCAGGAGGACAATGCTTTCAAGCTAGGGAGTGCTGCTTTCTAAAAAGCATTTATATAAAAATCATTCCCCTTCTGGACCTGCTATGTAGTTGTACCATGATCCAATCATGGACTTGATAGCCCAGTGTTACGCTCTGAATGTGACCCATACATGCACTGAACTAAGGGCCACTTCAAATTGGCTAGCAGACATTAAGCCCAAAAGTATCTGTTCACTCTGGTCCCAGGGTGACCAGGCTGTGCATGACTCCTCCTGAAGCTGGACTCCAGCTCCGGTTCTTTCTGCAGTCAGAGCACCCCAAGTCCAAACCCCTTCATCATAGGCTGACTGCTGCAGAAGACTGTTTCCCACTTTCTTGTCTCATCGCACAATTTTGTAGGATATACTCAAATTAAAAATGTACTGGAAAGGTGTACAAACAACAACTAGTTGCTTAAGTATCACAGTAGGGCAAGACCCCACGCACCAGCCTTGATCCAAGAATCCCCTAAAATTGCCAACACTCATGGCACAGTGCTTCAGCTGGGGCTGCCTGCTGCACTTGCAGGAATGAGAAAGGCTCCATTCCTGCCTACAGGAACAGCATTTCTACAACATTTAGATTTAACTCTGCAACCACGAAGCTGACATTTAAACACAAACAGCTAACCACTTTAGTTATGGCTAGAGACATTTAGTACCTTCAATACTTCCAGAAGTTTAAGGACACACAAAACCTTCTCACATACTTGAGAAAAAAATTAATTAGTTTAAAAAACACCTTACCTCATAAATGTTGGGGTGCCACATTTTGGTCAGGAATCTGAAGGTAGGTGGTGAATATGGATAGTCGATAGGAAATTTAATGTGAGCCTGGAAGAAAGCAAAATATTTTAGTTATGAAACAGAATGAAGAGAGATCAACAAGCAACCATTGCAATGAAAACCTGGAAAAAAAACCAATTTCCATTAAGTCCATTAAATAGTTCATTTTATATATCAATGCCCATGTGGACCCACAGTATAACTACACAGTTTCTTATGAGCAAAACACTAACTGAACAAGAAAAATCTAAACACCAGGCCTTACCTGGGCTAGTAATGCTCAGAAAACAAGCCAAAAGGCATTTACCAAGTCCTAATTCAAGCAGTACTATCCAACAATTGTTGTTCAACAGGGTAAAATAAATTTGAAAAGCTAGAACTCAAGATATCATTGCTGTCCTGCTAGGTTCAGATGCAGGCTAAAAACATTTGCTAAGGTGAAAAGACCTGTTTTACATTTGCCAGTGCAAAGATTTTTTTTAAGTACTCTTTCTGTGCAGGGAAAAAAATTTGTTAAATACTTGCTCAATTGAGATCCAAAGTTTTTTTTGCCTTTCTTGTGTGAGAGTTAAACTGGTCCATCTACCTGTGGTCCTAATACTACATTCCTTGCCACCACAAGCATTTCCCAAGTCTGAATACCATCTGTATCTGTTTAATAAATCAATGCAACTTGATGAACCAAATATTGATGGGCAATGACAGCAAACATTACCTTCCAGTGCCTCCGAGGTCAGCAGCCAGCTGTGGGGCAAGACTCTCAGAGCTGAGTCAGTTGTGGGAAGACTGCAGAGATCCCAGCACTGGATATTAACTTCTCGGTGCTGTCCTGCCATTCACAGCAATCAGAAAAGCCAGCCAGTAGGAAAGAGGGCTGAATCTGGACTGATTAAGTGCCAAAAACACTCCCCTCTGAAAGGAGGACTTGCGCACCACTTTCTGCACTGTGGAGCACAGACCCTTCCCTTGGCACTGCTCAACCCACCAAGAAAGTCCCACCAGTCTAGTGTGGCATCTCCAGAGAAGCATCTCCTGGCACCTGCACCACAGCCAGGCTAACGTGCAACTGAGAATGCAAGAAGAGACCCCAAAAAACAGGTCACATATGGTGAGAGCAGAATCCTGGGTCACCCTCTTCTGCTTGAGCATCTAACCATGCAACTTGGATGTGGGGTGCTGACTTGTTCAACAGGACAAGCTATGGGAAGTTTTATTCCAGAAACATAAGCAGACAAACAAATTGGATTACCAAGCCATTGAGTACCTGGCTACAGTTTTACTTAGATTAGCATATGCTTTTGCCTTGTAACCCAGGTTTTATGAGGCCAGAGCACCAGGTAGCCAGGAAAAGAAGGTTTTCTGTTCACCTTTATGAAACAAATTCAGCAGCTCACATGGCTTTACGTTCTGCACGTGCCCTCTCATAATACTGACTGTATGTGGGGATGTTACAGCAGCACCGAGTCCTCACCTCACAGTCATTTGCCACAGCATGCTCACAACCAAAAGATTTATGATCCACTTAAACAATCCTAGCCCACAGTTTAAAGTCAGTTACATGAATGGCATTGCTCCAAGAGCAGCAAGCGAATGCCTTGTCACCACACCACCGCAGAAGAGAGCGGCTGCTGCAGCAAGGAGATGCCTGGCTCTACAACATGCCACCCTGCACTGGGAGCAGAGCAGGGATTTACCCAGGGCAGAGCATATTCACTTCAGCTCAAGCGCTTGTATCATATAGCTGCAGACTCCTCTGGACCACCGGGGTTTTCCCAAGAAAGCCCATTCCTGTGCTTATGTGCAGTTTCGTGAGATCTAAGACATAAAACAGCCCAAGGACTGAGATTAAAAATGCAAGAGACAACAAAACTCAGGGTTGAGCTATCTACAAGATTTCTTGGCAGAACCTATATGTCTTCTACACAGGTATAGTTTCTAGGCGACCAAAAAAGATGCAGCAACAGCCACAATTACAGGTCAGTTTTTTCACTAGAAGCCCAATTCTAAACATGCTGAGACAAAAAGACCAAATTAGGCAATAAACTTATTTTTTAAATAAAGCAGTAGCTCACAGAAAGGTTTCCCCCCTACAATTTCACTAATGTAAGGCAAATCAGCTATCTGAGCTTATTTCTGGTAAGTTCAGCCAGGCGCTGCTAGGTACTAGAGAGTGGCAGAGTTTTAGGGCAGTTTGTTGTTAGCTCAGTTACAGCCAAACTAGTTTAGGAGGACTAAAGATGCAACTCAGTCCCCCACCTACAAGTACCCAACCATTACTACATTCACCATGTGTTTGACTCCTCTAGCTGAGCTTAAACTGAACAGAAATAATCCTATTTCAGTGTCCTGATTTTAGCCGCCTGCTCGTCATGGCTCTTTGACACCAGTGAACATACTCAATAGCCAGGAAGGTGGAGACGACAGTCATCAACCCATTCCCCCCTTCCCCAATTTATAACTAGTCATGCTTATAGTCCCTAGAAAAAAGAATAAACTCCCCTGATGTTACACTCAATAGACCAGCCTGGCAGAAGAGTCAGCCCTTCATAGGCATTTACAGCTACTGCACAAGAACTTCAACCTCCAAGTTACACCACGACACATATTTTAAGAATATTGCTACCAGCACACTTTGTTTCCTATTTTACTGCCTTGCTCCCTGGCATCCTCATTAGTGCCTGCACTTCAGGTTTGTTATTTTTCTTCTATTTGGATAGTGCACAGCCATAGTGAAATCTATGTATGCTAGAAAAATAAAGTCTTACTAGATACCATGTTATTTGACTGAAAATACAAACTTAATGTTTCTACCAACCGCTGAATTAAGTCCTGATTCAGTTGCTATGAATAACTACTACAGTGACTTTGTTTCTGGAGATCTTGCCATGCACTTGACACTTACATATTAATATCATCTCCCTCTCAGTGGGGAGCACTAATGCAGACAGGACTCCCTCCTAGCTTCAGCTGTCTAGAAATTCAGTATTTATTCCAGCCTAGCTGTATATGACACTTCTATAGTCTGACACTGATTTCTTCTACTCTTCTCAAGCTGACAAAATCTAGATCCCCGATTTTTAGGCAGCAAGGGTAAGAATGGTAAATCCATCCTACCTGCCCACTGCAGAAAGGCCATGGGGGGGAAGAGCACACATTTCCTGGAAAGCCACCAGCATCACAACTGACCTGATTTGGGGAAATCAGGAGCACCAGCAGCTTTTACAGTGGCCAATGGAAACTGCAGCTGCTTGGTGTTTCTGGAAGTATCAGTTAAAGATAATTTTTATTTTAAAACATCACAAGCTTAATGCAAGCCCTATGAAAATGCAGCACCAGTGAAACTGAGCATCCTTTGAAAACTGTATTTAAGTTCAGATACGAAGGAAGTATTTGAGTTTTTAAAGTATTTTGTGCTTTTTTGTAATTATCTGCTACAGCCAGCTCACAGACAAGCCTCCTACTGACTCTGTGTGCAGGTACCAAGGTCTCCTACAGATCAGCCACCCTGCCCCAGTAAGAGTTACAGCACTTGCAAACAGCACAAGGCCTCCTCATTTTTCTTTGTAACAGGCATAACCAGGCTCCTCGCTGGCACATCATCACTTTCCATAGCTGCACGCCTAATGAATGGCTCCTGCCAGCATGCTGCTAACTACACCGTACGTTTAACATACAAGAAAGCCAACAAGAACTGGAACTACAGACCATTACCGGGTTAAGTGTTAATATCTAATCCCACAAAATGCCCTTTACTGCTTCTAGTGCATCAAGTATTTATACAATTCATCTAATGGATTCTCCTCTTCCACATTAAGCCTGGATTAGCATATGCAGTATTAAATACTATATGCCAGAAAACATGTTCAGTAAAGGTCAGCAGTAAGTACTAGCAGCCTGTTTTGCACATCACTGTGGTTTAAAGCACCTTGATATCGTCCAGCTTCAGAACCTGTAAAGCAACATTAACGCTAGCCACACTGCATTGTCAACTATTTGATAAGGTAAAAATGAACGTAGGACCAACATTGCTATTTCAGCTCCAGATATTATGAATTAGGACCAAAGTAATTTCTTGTGTCAGAGCTGGGCACTAGCCTGGTAATTTAGTCCCAGTTCTGGCTTCATTTCCCAGCAGCACCATAACAGTATTTATTGACATTCGTTGTGCTTTTAGAGAATTAGGACCACATCTCTGATTCAAGTTAGAAGATGAGTGACCAGGTGAATTAAATCTTGTGAGTCCCAGAAACTACCTTGCTGCTGCACTGGCCACATGAACACTAACAGCAGCAAACCCCTTATATTCTATATTACCTGCTGTCCTGGGCTCAGCTGGGATAGAGTTAATTTTTACAAGAAACTGGGAGGGGACACAGCCAGGACAGCTGACCCAAACTAGCCAAGGGGATATTCAATACCATATGATGTCATGCTCAGTATATAACTGGGGGAGTTGGGGAGAGGGAGAACACGAAGGGGAAGGGGAAGGGGAAGGGGAAGGGGAAGGGGAAGGGGAAGGGGAAGGGGAAGGGGAAGGGGAAGGGGAAGGGGAAGGGGAAGGGGAAGGGGAAGGGGAAGGGGAAGGGGAAGGGGAAGGGGAAGGGGAAGGGGAAGGGGAAGGGATTGTGGCTCAGGAACAGGCTGAGCATTGGGTTCCAGGTGGTGAGCAACTGCATTATGCATCACTCACTTTATACATTCTTTTATTAATATTATTGTTATTACTTCTCTCCTTCTGTTGTCCTATTAAACTGTCCTTATCTCAATCCACAAGATTTTACCTTTTTCTTCCAATTCTCCTCCCCATCCCAGCGGGGGGAGGAGGAGGGGGAGGAGGAGGAGGAGTGAGCCAGCAGCCACATGGTGCTTAGTTGCCAGCTAGGCTTAAACCACAACACCTGCACTGTTTCATAAGGAATTTAAATCAAATACCTGAATGTGAGGAGTGAACTAGATCTCATAAAAAGGACATGAAGCTTCTAAACAAGAAAGAAAATAGAGCCACAAGTCAGTAGGGCAAAGATGAGTCAAGAAGTAAGGTTAACTTACAAAATCAGAGACTGGTTTGACAGGAAGGAGGCCATTCTTGTTTCACACTAAATTAGGAAGTGTATACAAGATATAAGGCATTACTAAAAGCTGTCATTTCCAATGGAAGACTCCTCTGGTATAAACTAGGTTTCCTTTTACCAAAACTTCTTTGAACAATAAATTGTTAAATATTTCTCTGTCCATGTAGCTATATTCATAAAGCTGGGACTGTTGTTAAGTCACCCAACCTGGACCAAAGCAGCAAGCCTGTGATACAAAAGTCAAAGTTACAATTACACCTTTAAAGAAAGGGCTTTCACCCACATATTAGTCTTTTGCTCCTTAGATCTGAAATCAGGACTAACAATAGACATGAAACCAGGGTTGAGCTGAATGGTAAGAGGGGGAGATTCACTACAGCCCTGTTAAGCTGGTTTGCATCCAAGCTCCTGCAATCTCATACGTTCACATTCCTGTTGCCTGGGCCATCTCTCAAGGGATCTGAGTAAATAAAACTGCTCTGAACAGTGACATTAGAACAAGTAGTGCCTGGAAACCAAACCATTTTCTTCTAACATTACTCAAAAGAAACAAAAGGATTTTTTTTTTATTTATTTTTTTTTTAAATATTTTCTCCCTTTGATAACCTAGAAGTTCAGTCTGGAGGTTCTAGCCTTCATGACAATAACTGCTCATGGCAGCTTCTACTCATCTAGAGACTGAATTAGCCTGCACAAGTCAACTGTGTTTAGGATCTCAAGCAGTTCAGCAGTTAGAGAAGATATTTCTTTCTTGCAGTGGGTTTTACTGCAGGGACAGTCCGTGGTATTGCCCAGTTAATTGTGCCGTTCAGTCTGAACCATGCAACAACCACTTTGGCTCTGGCTAGAAACACTTATTGTCAGTGCTCTTGAGCTAGGGAGCATCCAGCTTCAGACAAGGCAGCTGTTAAGGACAGCTAGAAGCTGAATAAGAAGTTTCCCTTGGCCAGAGGCCACCTGCACACTCCTGAAGCTGTTTCCCTCCCCGGTCGCACAACCGAGCACAGCCCCACCAGCACAGGGCCAGCAGGTGCCCATCTCCAGCTGTGCACAGGTCAGTACTGCAGTGCCCATGGTTTGACAGAGAGGTTTTTCCTGCCTCAGCTCTATGTCCCAAGCTGATAATGGCAAAGCAAGAGCATTTCCAGACAGGGCCAGACTTCTGAACTCCTTAGTATAAACCCCTAAGACACAGCTGTGTTTGACAATTTTTTCCCAAAACTGCAGGTCAGTGCTCTCAGAGCTCAGGCAAACAAACAGATTACAGGAGCACTCATCTACATTAAGCTAACAACTGCCAGGTTCACTTCCATTACTTTTATTGTCAGTTTGACTTCACACGATGCTACAGAAAATACTATCATTGCAGCAGCTGCAGGAGATGTAGCATCCAGCAAGAGATATTGAGTTGTCCAAGTATTTCTTTTATAACCTGTCCATTTTCACTCAGTTTTTGCATTTTTCTGCCACCTCATCACAGAAAAGGCAACTACCACCAGCTATATAAGACCTAACACCAAACAGAACTACTTGGTCCTCTTCTGTAGGGCAAGCTGCCAGCCCAACAGCTTTGCTGAGCTTCAACCACAGGAGCCAAGCACTAAAGCAATTTCAGATTCCCACGTGAGAAAACTGACATCATACTGATGTTTCTGTACTTTCCTGGGAATTCCCATGCTGAAATATTACTAGATTCTGCCCCCAATTCAACCTTCACTCCAGGATCAGGCCTGATTAAGAGAAAAAAAATTAAGATTGAATATATTAGAGATTGTGGCAGGCCAGATGTGAGGAGACTTCTGCCATCACTGAAGGCCTCGTGTTGAGATTGTGCTCTTGGGTCTGATGCCTTCTGGTTGCCCGCAGACTGTACATGAGTTGTATGGCTTGAAATCAGGCTCACTAGGTGTGTGTTATGCAGAGAGGCTAGTCTGTATGACTATTTTCCAGGCAGAAACAGATTACTCCATTTTTATATCTGTACAAACACACTGACTTCCCCATTTGGACAAAACAGGAAGAATAACTTCAAATGTGTGAAACAAGTCTCCCTATAGTATCTAATACTTAATGAAGGAGCCAAAGATACTTGGCAATACTGCACCTAGAGTTTACTCCAAATCACACATCTCCTCTTAGGTCTCTACTTTAGAGGAGAAGCTGGCACTTGAAATAGTCCTACTGCAGGTATAGCTGAGGATGCTGGTACCTGAACCGGTAAAGCTCTAACACTAGTGCAGCTGTTCTAGAAACTGTTTGTGTCCACTTCAGAAAAAGCAATTTTCTAACTCTTTCTATTTGCAAAAATAATAGAGTTTTGCTGGAGCAGTGGCAGGAATATTTGAGGCTGCTTATTCAAAGTATCATGCTACATTACTGGCATCTCTGGCAGCATATATGAAAGTCCTCCAGTTACATGTGTACAGGGTTGATATCCTGTGCACCTGCCTCCACTTACCAGGCTTCAGGGTCCAGAAGATTGTCTCTTTTATTAAGAACTGCATTAGCCTACTGTCATGGTTTAACCCCAGCCAGCAGCTAAGCACCACGCAGCCGCTCGCTCACTGCCCCCCCCACCCCTGGGATGGGGGAGAGAATCAGGAAAAAAAACCTCGTGAGTTGAGATAAAGACAGTTTAATAGGACAGAAAGGAATGAAAAACAATGATAATGATAATAATAATATGACAATAGTAATACTAAAAGAATTAAACTATACAAAGCAAGTGGTGCACAATGCAATTGCTCACCACTCGTTGACTGATGCCCAGTTAGTTTCTGAGCCGCGATCCGCCCCTCCCAGCCAACTCCCCCCAGTTTATATACTGGGCATGATGTCATATGGTATGGAATAGCTCTTTGGCCAGTTTGGGTCAGCTGTCCTGATGGTGTCCCCTCCCAGCTTCTTGTGCCCCTCCAGCCTTCTTGCTGGCTGGGCACGAGAAGCTGAAAAATCCTTGACTTAGTATAAACACTGCTTAACACACTGATGTGTTTAGTTGTTGCTATCAACATTATTTTCCTACTAAATCCAAAACACAGCACTATACCAGCTACTAGGAAGAAAATTAACTCTGTCCTAGCTGAAACCAGGACACCTACATCATCTTCAGCATCCTGTTCAACCTTATCATAGAATGGTTTGGGTTGGAAGGGACCTTTAAAGATCATCTAGTTCCAACCCCCCTGCCATGGGCAGGGACACCTTCCACTAGAGCAGGTTGCTCAAAGCCCCATCCAACCTGACTTTGAACACTTCCAATGATGGGGCATCCACAACTTGTCTGGGCAACCCGTTCCAGTGCCTCACCACCCTCATCGTAAAAAATTTCTTCCTTATACCTAATCTAAATCTACCCTCTTTCAGTTTAAAACCATTGCCCCTTGTCCTGTCACTACAGGCCCTGGTAAAAAAATCTCTCCATCTTTCTTATAAGTCCCCTTTATATATCAAAAGGCCTCAATAAGGTCTCCCCAGAGCCTTCTCTTCTCCAGGCTGAACAACCCCAACTCTCTCAGCCTGTCTTCATGGGAGAGGTGTTCCAGCCCTCTGATCATCTTTGTGGCCCTCCTCTGGACTCGCTCCAACAGGTCCATGTCCTCCTTACGTTGGGAGCCCCAGAGCTGAACACAATACTCCAGGTAGGGTCTCCCGAGAGAGGAGCAGAGGGGGAGACTCACTTCCCTCGACCTGCTGGCCACACTTCTTTTGATGCAGCCCAGAATACGGTTGGCTTTCTGGGCTGCGAGTGCACATTGCCGGGTCACGTTGAGCTTCTCATCAACCAACACCCCCAAGTCCTTCTCAGGGCTGTTCTGAATCCACTCATCACCCAGCCTGTATCCATGTTTGGGATTGCCCCAACCCAGGTGCAGGACCTTGCACTTGGCCTTGTTGAACTTCATGAGGTTCGCACGGGCCCACCTCTCAAGCCTGTCAAGGTCCCTCTGGATGGCATCCCTTCCCTCCAGTGTGTCGACCGCACCACACAGCTTGGTGTCGTCGACAAACTTGCTGAGGGTGCACTCAATCCCACTGTCCATGTCGCTGACAAAGATATTAAACACCGGTCCCAATACCGACCCCTGAGGAACGCCACTCATCACTGGTCTCCACTTGGACATCAAGCCATTGACTGCAACTCTGAGTGCAACCATCCAGCCAATTCCTTATCCACCGAGTGGCCCATCCGTCAAATCCATGTCTCTCCACTTTAGAGAGAAGGATGTCGTGCAGGACAGTGCCAAATGCTTTGCACAAGTCCAGGTAGATGACATCAGTTGCTCTTCCCTTATCCACCAATGCTGTAACCCTGTTGTAGAATGCCACCAAATTTGTCAGGCATGATTATATTTTGAACTTTCATGACCTGGGTAAGAAATTTACTTTCTTGAAGCAGATTTATATACAGACATGTCTATGGAATGGTTGAGCATGAGACAGTATGATATACTTTGGACTTATCCTGGTCATTTCTCTAGTTTAGTTTGCTCAAATTCAAGTAATTACAACCAAAGCATATCCCAGTTTCACAGCATTTTGCATCAGGCTTGACTGAGTGAACTCACCTATTCATTCCTCCATTTGCATACTCACCAAAACACAGCAGATTGCTTTATTGTTCAGTAAAGCCAGCCATACTGTTTGCATCTGCTGAGTGATGAGACATCCAAGCTAGCTCAATATACAAACACCCTTTCCTTCAGCCTGTTTTAACTATTTTTAGACAATTCTTTAAACAAGCACCATTCATGAGTCAGTGAATGACTAATTGCCTTGATTCTCTTCATATGCAAGCCAGTCTGGATGCAAGAGGAAAGCTCTCCTCAAGGGACAGCCAGTCACATGTTCTGCTAAAAGCACAGGGCAGGTCTTGATGCAGTCACCTCTTTCATAAGCAGCAAGGGGAAAGGAATATTTATAGCATTGTAAGTGTAAACCATAGCACTGTGCTGCAGTGTTACACAACTTCGCCTTTCTCAGCACAGCAGGCAGCAGTTCTTCTAACAAGATTTCTCAAGCTGGCATACCAGCATTTATTTAAACAAGGAATATAGGTTTCTAGAAACTGAAAAGCAATACCTAGGAATTGCAGTTGAAAACTTATCTATGTTGTCTGCCACACAAGTCAACTAAGCACTTACGCAGCCATGCTACTTATTTTTCAGCTACTGCATTACTGATCATGAACCCTCCTGTTTGGAGCTGGTCACAGGCAGTAAATCTAGGGAGACACAGGTAATACTTACTGATACAACTGTATTATGCATAGCCCTAGTGTGCAACCCATCTGCAAAGTGTCTATAATCCTGTATGAGCCAGTGAGGTCTGATACACCTATGCAAGCTGCCTCCCTGCCCAGCATCCTCTAGTTCACTGCAGGAACCAGCACTATGTCAGAAGGTATTTCCTAGTGAGAAGCCTACATTTGAGACACAAAAGCATATTTTCACATTATTGCATAATGATGCACCTGTCAGCTCCATTATCATAGGCTGCTTCAAACAGATCAAGTTTAAGCTTAAATAAGTGCATTAGCTGATACATACCCATCCTTGCTCCTCAGGCTATTGTTTCTACAGTAACAGGTTTTGGGTGTTTTTTTGCTAGCGAGGAGCCAAATCCAAGAGGCATTCAGCATTCTGTCATTCTCTACCTCTTTTCACCCCACCTTATACTTTAGATGATTTGGAGCTCACAGCATTACAATCAGTGTAGCTTTACTCATGAGCAGCAACGACTTGGTTGCCAGCAAACTGCACTGCAAGTGATGAGAATTAAAGAAAGATGAATCCTAGCTCAGATCTCAGATTTATTTTTTCAAAACAAGACAAAAGCCCAAATTGCACAATATTATTGAACTGTTAGAGTCTCAATTAGAACTTTGGCCTGCTAAGGAAAGGGAGTCCAGTTCAAATGATATGTTTAACTCATTTAATGACTTCAAAACACAGACACCCACCTTAAGTCAAAAATCAAAACAGAGGTAGATCACTGAGGCCCACAGAGCATTAAGCTGCTACCTCTCACACTACAAAGTACTCTTGCCTGGGCTAGGGGGTAAAAGCAACACCCACCAGCCCGAATCTGCCACAGTACCAGCTCCTGCAAATATATGTGTAACAGCTGCATTATACCAGGCAGAAGACTCTTACACTAAACGTCTGCTTAAAAAAAAGCAGATCAGACAGCACTGCTGCTGTAGTCACAGGGACAAGATGTTCAACTGCTTTGGCCTTCAGTGGCTCCAAAGTACTACTGTTTGAACCTCATCTCAGGTTGCCTTGTGTTAGGTACCATATAGAGCTTATGCTCCCAACATAGACCTAAGGAAACAGCTACTGAAGAACATGTCCCTTCACATAGAGTCCTCATCTCCTGCAGATCACCAGGAAGTCACCTCCCTGCTATAACAACCATGCTCCATTTAAAAAGCTAATTACACATAGCTAGACAAGAACCATCTACAAAATGGTTGTTCTTGATCGTTAATACAC
Organism: Gymnogyps californianus; assembly: GCF_018139145.2. Classification (NCBI taxonomy): domain Eukaryota; kingdom Metazoa; phylum Chordata; class Aves; order Accipitriformes; family Cathartidae; genus Gymnogyps; species Gymnogyps californianus. Next base: position 1,432,549 of record NW_026114224.1, on the reverse strand, counting down.
AGATGCTTAAAAAGACATCTTTCAGGCCAGATGGATATACAAGAGAAAGCACAACACTGAGGTGAAAGCTAGCATTGATATTTCTACCTATGTTCCAACTAGTTGCCATGTCGATGACTAATATGACATCTAGATAAAGCCAGAATCCTCAGTTTGCTGAAATATCTCCTGAAAGAGCCAGCAAAAGGGTGCAAAGCAGGTTGATTCGTCTGCAGTGCAGCACAGATATTTAAGGTACCCTTTATACTTCTGATAAAAGCAGAACCAGTGCAATCAAGGTAAGCTCAGTACATGAACAAACATCCTTGAAATTCAAGCTTGTATCTAATTAATTGTAACCATTTACATTAAGTTTGAAGGCCTACAGGGTAAGAGTAGCAGTCAGGAAGAACCACTTCAGCCTACCACAGGTCAAGAGGATTTCAAGGTCAAGACAGAAATTTAATGAGACAGATGTAAGATGAGAATACAGGCAAGGGATCTGATCATTTGGACAGAGAAAGCTGGATCTTGTAGGAAAGTCAGAGGAAACTTGTACAATTGTGCGACTAAAAGCAACCCTTAAATAGCTCTAACACTATGCAGTATTGCCTACCAGTACCAAGAAAGGAACTGGAGGAAATTAAAACTCATTTAATTTTTCTTCCTGTATTTAAGCACGTCATAGATATTATTCTTGATTTGAAGTGGCAGATCTGACTTAACTTTAGAAGAAATTTGTGTGACAGATAAGCGACCACCCATAAGTGGCATACCAGAAAAGAGAAGACAAGATCTACAGTAGATCAACAGTCTGCTTTTAGTGAGAACTGGAGCATGGATGAAGATACCTCAAGAAAAAAAAGTAGAGAACTTCAAGACAGAGCAATTTTTCTACTGAGACATCACTTTCTACTTAGACCCTTCTGGTATCTACCTTCTGGTGAATTTTGGATAACTTATTTTTCAGCTTTGCCCTTCCTTTTTGAGGTCTTGAAGTTTAAGAACACTAACTGAATGCTAGAGAAACAGATAATAAAAAATAATCTTCCAATAGGTCCTCATGTGTACACCAGTAGCCACACAGCACCTTCTTATTTTGAAGCCTCCACAGAAACAAGTCATGTTGCTTTCCTGCAAAGGCTCATCTAAAAGCTCCTCCACTTTCTAAATAATAGGATCATCACATGTAAGTATCTGACTACAGAGATCACTGATGCTTAATCTACAAAAATGCATGCCGTGTCTCCAATAGCTCTAGTATGGTGCTCCAGCATGCCACCACGCTCAAAAATTGTAGCATCCACATGGTCAGTTTGGGAACTGGATTATCTCTTACTCCATTCAGAGAAAAGTGATACCCACACATCTGCAAAAACCTAAGACCTGAGCACAGGACTTGCTTGTATATGGAATAAGCTGAGGCTACCAAAACCCAGGAATGGCAGAGAACAGAAAATTCATCCTTATTTGTATGCTAGCCATGATCCCATGATGATATTCTTTCCCATCTTATAAGATTAATTCTTGAAAACTTAGTCTTAATGTTGTTAGGCTGTATCTCAGACACGCTGCACCTGATGTAAGATGCCTACACCCTATCAAATTACAATGCAGTAATAATCAGTTTGCAGCAAAAGTTGACAGTGTTTTGAGAATACAAGTGTAAGTACAGCCCTGTCATGGGAAACCTACCCCAGACATACATGGAAGTGTCTGAACCCTAAAATAATCTGTGTTGGTAATTATAGCCTTATCTATACTGGGATAAAATATGTTGATGTTAAAAGAAAATTGTTTACCCACTCATCATTACAAATATTTTCATGCTTGTTTTTTCCAGTTACTAACAAGCAACACTACAAGCTTCTACTCAACATCACTTTAAAGTTCATCAGTAGTTAATGATCAGTAACTATTTCAAATTGATGATTCAGGTTCAACCATACCATCAAGAAGATGACTGATTATTTTGATTAAAAAAATTCATTGCTTGTAAAGAGGTGTTACACTGACAGATTCAGACATCTGCATGCTACTTAAAGCATGAGCTGCTTCCTGACACAGAAACATATCCAAAGCATGACTTGGAAGAGCCTCTAGTGGTGATAAAGTAGATGTGATTATGAATTAACAGATGCTCAAGTATAAGCTAACAGCCTTGCTGGTATTCACACTAGCCTACAGATGCATTACTCCTAGTCAGGTTACCAGCGATCAGCATCTGAAAGCCACACACATGCTTGGTACCAAGTGGGATGATTTAAATAGTGCTCTACCTACAAGTTTTACCTTGCCTTGATTCAAATAAGGGAACAAATCAGCTTGCTTCTTGTCCTCTTCTGCTTGTAGATAACATTTAGTACATAAATCGAATAAAGAGTTCTGAAAGCTTCCTAGAACAGGGAGCAGTGTTCTACCTGATTTATGCACCAAGTTACATACTGACACAGGTAGACCACTATTTTTAAATAAATTGTGTCTATGCACACAGAAAGTAAGGATGTTTAAGATTTGCACTGCAGAAACACATCCTTTAAGCAATTTTACATAGACATTAGAGCAGTGTCTTCCATAGGTACCAAGACTGAAGAACGTTTTGCTGCTGGAAAAGGACTTTTCCAGAGCATGAACTTTGTTTGACAGTATCAACTGGAAGCAGTTCTGTTTGCACTCCATTTGGCAAGCCTGAGAGCAGGTATCTAACTATGCAGTTTCTCCAGTCTTGCAACCTGTGTATGAAGCAGCCATACTGATGTGGCACATAAAAGCTAGAAAGCTAGTTTCACTCTTTCAGGAAGCCCTGAAACATTACATTTTTTGATAAGCATTAATACTGATGTAACGCTTTCTTTAGTCTAGCACAAAAAAGAAAAAAAAAAAACCAAAAACACATTTGGTGATTTGCTTGCATCCACTCACATACCATTTAGGTTCCAGTAAGAGCCCTTAAAGAACTGGAGGACTTAAAGGCTCATCTGGCATCAGGTACTGAACAAAACAGCCAACTTTTGTTGGTAGTTAAAAGGTTCAGACAGTGAAAAAGTTAATGCTGTTTCAGCACTTTGCAACTACAATTGCAGACTAGACACTGTCAAAGTACTTCAGAGGTTTGTTTTTTAGCAGCTGAAAGATTTGTCTGACAGCTATAGGTGTCTCTTCCTTATGACTCCATCTGATATGCAGAGTAAAGTTTCCCAAAAATCAAATCATTAACAATTGATGTCAAATTTTTTTTCAAATACTACCAAAAATTATACAGCTGTTTGCAGACTAACTTAACAGCCATCTACACGTGATCAGTACATTTACAGTAATTGCCACTTGTCAGGGTTTGCTTTAGAAGACCTGGATATAATAAAATATAAAGTATAGCCCTCGAGGCATTCTCTGCCTAATAAATATATAAAAGCTAAGCATCATCATATATTATTTAATTATTTAAATTATAAATATAAAAACCATGCTGCTGTGTTAGATCTCTGGATGAAAACTACACCGCAAATTGACTGGAAGTCAAATACAATTTCTTCCCTCCCTATGTAGCCTACAAAGCTATAGTTTTACCTGGTTACAATTATGTTCCTGCATGAAACTTTTTTTTTGGAAATGAATTATCTAGATGCTATTGTGGAGCAAGCATGCAATGACACGCAACAATGTGCATTTAAGAGCTCTATATGTCTTGGCAGATTTTGGGGGAGATCAGCACACTATTGACTGGAATGGGAGAATGCTGCAAGGTGACCAACAGTAGTCAACTGTTTTCCTCTAGCTGCTTTATTCTGCGCTTCTCTCAGTTGTGTTTCTGTACAGGAGCAGCTACATGCTGGAAGTTTTAGTCTAAGAAAAGCCTTATGCTATACATATATTTTCGGTTTTATGAGTATCTAGCCATACAAGGGACAATAATGGAACATAACAGCTCACAAAAACCATCTCAGGTTATGCATCCTGTCATATTGCAAAGAGTTTCAAGTAACACGTGGAGGAAGTACCTGCACTACAAGGGTGGTGGCATGGGGGACAACTGCAGGAACTGATTCCAAGCACTTTTCCCAGAAAAAAAAAAAAAACCACCCCAAACCACAAAACTCCCTTTGTTCCCATTCTTAGACATTCAGCATTATTCACTAGAACCACTGCTCAGTCCCTCCTATTCCACCTTGTCCCAGTTTTCATAGCCTCTAAGGAAAAGCGTTTTCAGCCAAGCAAAATGGTCTCCATCAGAGACCGCAACAGCAGTAACCTTCACTGGCACCGAAGGCAGTCTGTGAAGTTGAGTATCAGATCCAAGAGCCTCCCTTGCTGTACCAAAAGGGTTATGCATTTCACAGATCAGTACAATTTGCCTCCACATCCCTCCAACCTTAAACTGACCCTGTGAAACAAAGATTATGCATCTCTTAGGAACAGCCCCATCAATGCCTATAAAGTACACCAAAGCAGGATTTTGGGTGATCAGTGCAAGATACGCTTACATGCCCATTGCAAAGAAGGATCAACAGCCAGTGACCTTGGCCATGCCACCATGCTCATTTTCTGCTTCAAGCACATGAACAGTTCAACCAAGCAGCACAACTGCCTCTAAAGACCACTGCATATCTGACCCTTAAAATTACTCATACCTGCTCATCATTATACTGATTTATATCCAACATTGTTAGTTCTGGTGCAATACAGAATTATCCTGCAGATGTCCAAAACTGCTTCCAGTGGGACACTTAAAGGCCAAGTAGAAGTTTACACCATGCTACTCAAAGCTGAAGGCCAACAAGCTTGCTTTTTTTAATGCCAAACACCTCGAACTCAACAACTCTATCAGACTTTAAAGGACAAAGTGGTTCAACAAAATGGCAACATCTTTTCCTATGCACCAAACCCATAGACAAGTAACATCACTAGCATTCATTTTAATGTTCACACAAGCACTACCATCTTGAACTTGTTAATTTTAAAGAAAATTCTCACACTGCTTTTATAAATAGACAAATTTCTTGGAAGTACAAAAATAAAAATGCAATCCTCCACTTTTTTTTTTAAACACTTTAGTGCGCTTGAACACACCCAGACACAATGCTTATATTTTAACATTAACATCTCCTTACTACAAAGATGCTTTGCAGTAACAGAGGAGCTCTCCTTCCCTGCATGGCAATAGCTAAGCAATCACACAAAGATAAGAGAATCCCTTTTAACTCCCACTTTGCACCCATCCATTAGTAGAGTCATGAATATCTACTCTAATAGGACTGCCTTCAGAGCTTTAGAAAGCTTCATTATCACCTTTGGCATCAATTAGGTCAGCAGAAGTTGGTGCTTTCTGAAATCTGCTGGAGAGCAAGACAACTCACTTACCACTGTCATGTGAATTTAGGAAGGGAAAAGTCAAAGCCATTACTATCCCAGGAAATAGCAGAATCCACATATAGTATCTACGACATCAATTATATATACTTTTGTTTCAGATTTAGAATCTAGTCAGATTAGAATTAGTCAGATTTAGAATCAGAAGTGAAAAAAAACTGCTCAACAAGGATTTCCCCCTCCCAAACAGGGTACCCTACAGATTTCTTGATGCTCAGTCTCCTCATCTCTTGGTCACACCACTGCTGAAGGACTTTAAAGTGTATTAACTTTTAGTTCATTATCATCATCACAAACATTAGATATATACATTCAAACCAATATAGGTTTTAGCAGTAGGGTAAGGATCTGTTTCTTAAACAGTCTGCAATTCAAGACACAATACAGCTCCAAATTAGCATGCTATGCTTTGAAGTTTGGAAAACTTGTCCCCTCCACCCCCCCCAATTACCACCACAAATGGCAAGAGATTTCCTACAGATTCCTGTTACAGGAAGTATGCAAGTTTTGTTCTGAAGGTTACTTTTCAGTATTCGCTATGTGAAGAGAAGCTCTAAAAAATAATCACTTTTCTTCAAGGGACCTTTTGATATTCCCAACATTTGAAGTGCTCAGGTCAAAGCTTGCTAAATTTCAGCATCAGTATTAAAGAACAGCATACAACTCATCTGGGTATCAAACAAAAAACAGAGTGCTTGACAAGTTATCCTCTGTGTCCCATTTTAAGACATACATTTACACTAATATACAGCATTGTGAGGAATCCTTAACCTTCCTAACAGGATACTTGGGAGTTACACAAGTAGATGTCCTGCATCTACCATAGAAACCAGAGCAAATGAAGATGCCTGCCTTTGACTGCATCACCAGTTTTCAACTTCATGTGCTATAAAGTAAGTTACATCATATTGATTTTGCTAATCCTTTCCAAATATTGTACACTTCAAACAAACCTGCAATGTAAGTGGATTAGACAACACTGACAACCTAGTCAACGAGTCCAAGAGCAAAAAGGGAACAACATCTAATCGTTCTGGCTTCTGCTCTGGTATCCCAGGAAACCAGCTGCAGCTGCTTGGTTCAAGTCGTGTACTATGGCAAAAATATCTGCAATCCAGCTCTAATAACCAGCATTTCTACAACTGCTAACTAGTGTTTATAAAGCAGAGCTGCAGCTCCTCTATAGAATCTGGAGCATGAACTGCATATGCAAAAGCATAGTATGACTGGGGAGTCAGGGCACTCCCATCTCAGAAATGTTTTGGCTAGGTCATCAGACGCTTACCGTTGTCCCAAAATCGGGGTTCTTTTACCCGGTGTGCAATAATCCAATCTCACACACAGAGCCGAGATATTTATTTCATGTTTGCGCAAAGATGGGTGCTAGGTGGCAATTCCACAAAGCTAGCACACCTGGTTAACACACGGTGGACATTTTTATACTGTTTGACCATTCGTTATCAGGACAATACTGTTTACATGTAATCTTTCAAGATTCTTATTGGTCCCGGTAGTCCTCGGTTTCATTTAAAGGTACAGAGTTTCCTTTTTCTACCATGCATGCTCAGAGAGGAAGGGGCTTCTGTGAGTAAGGGGCTTCTAGGTTCGTGGGTGTGATTCTAAGTATTCTAATGAGACAGTTCGTTAAAGGGTAACTTAACTCCACAATACTGCTGAGTCTGTTTCAAAGTTATCTAAGTAATGTTGGTTAACTACTGTCTGTTTGTATTCTCCTTCAAGATGCACCAGATATACCGGCCTCCAGAACATCCTGAAGTGATCAGTCGTCCTTTTGTAATCCTCTATATACATACAAGATAAGATTACTTTACATGTGACAGCTTACGTATTACAAAACTAACACAGGAGCACTAGTTAAAGTCAGTTCCAGTTGCTTTAAAAACCAAACACCCCAACCCCCCCCCCCCCAAAAAAAACCCAACCCTTTGAGTCAATCTGGGCTTTATAGGAAAAAGTACTTTCTCCTGCTGGCAAGATGGCTCTTGTGCTAAAAGCAAATATACTGGTGTTGTCCCAAAAATCAGGATTCTTTCACCCGGTGTGCAAAAAAGCCGATTAACACACAGAGCCGAGATATTTGTTTATTTCATGTCTGCGCAGAGATGGGTGCTAGGTGGTAACTCCACAAAGCTAGCACCCCTGGTTAACACACGGTAAAGCATTTTATACCTTTCGAGCAACAGTTATCAGTATTTTTACAGTTTTGCTTAGTTACCCTCGTTCCTATTGGTTCTCGCAAGTCTCATCTCCACTTAAAGTCACAGCGTCCTCCTTTTTTACTGCGCATGTTCTGTGAGGAAGGGGCTTCTGTTGGTAGGGGGCTCTCCCTGCCTGAGGGCAGGTTTTCTAGTATGTTAATTAGGATAGTTCACTCACAGTTCAAGTAGCTCTTTGGTTGCCCCTGTGCTTATCTTAGTATTTCTTTATGCGGCTGACATGGTGTCATCTTGTTTCTCTTCTCAAGGTCGCGCCTTGTTAACTAAGTAGCATCCTTTGTTGGTTTTTTTCCCCCCCCCCTTGCATATCTCCAACAAATCCCCCCTTTGAGACTTAGATAAATAGTTTGTATTTAAAATAAGTCTCACTTAGATATTTTCATTCTAAAACTTCAGTCTCTGGGAGATTTCAAAATTTTCCAAAACTGCTCATAGGTTCCTTCCCATTGACATATGTCTTATTGGAATTTTTCCCTGTCCTTTATAGGGAAGTTTTCAAGTTTGAGGGATTTATCTCCCTCTGTTGTGAGCGTGCATACCCTGGGCGATTGCATTAGAGCAATTTGCTTCATCATGAGCCAAACCTTAAAATATAGTATGATTATAAGCAGTAAACATAAACATGTTAGCAATAACAAGATCACAACAGGGTGTAGCATGAGATTAAGAATGCCTGTTGCCTTGGGTGACCATCCGAGGAGGGCTTCCCACCACCTATGTTCTCCATCTTTCTTCACCCGGTCCAAAACATGATGTATCTCTTCTGTGTCATGGTGAACGGTGATTAAAGTCCTTTGTCCCTCTTCTCGGGCACGTTCCAGCAACCGGTGTAGATCATTATGTTGTAAAAATTTTTTCACCAGCGTGAGATTCATCCCAATGGGAATAAGCAATAGATCTTTAACTAAAGTATAATTGGATTGTAACAGCTGATAAGTCGTAACCGGAGCTGAATAGTTGAAATCACATCCTATAATGTTAGTAAAGTTACAAATGCAAGTATTTGAGTGATTATTTATCCCGACTGTAATATTATCTACAACTATAAAATTACATAGAGTTCTTATACACACACATCCTTTCCCATTATATATATAAGCACAGTTCCAGGGATTTCTTTCGGATGTATCTCAAAGTGACAAACATTTTGCCCAGTGTCAAGACAAATGTCTTGAGGTTTGATGGTATTACTTTCGCAAATAAATCCCTGTTGTCCCCGTACCACACATGCATCAACTTCAGCAGTCTGCCATCTGTTATTGTCTCGTTGGGCCCATACTCTGTGCTCTAATGGATAGAGTACAGTCCTGTTGTGATTTAATCCTAACGCGATGATCGGGTAGATGGTTTTTACTGATGCATTCTGTATGGTTATGACAAAGGCCGTGGCTTTGTTATGGATAGGATTGTGAGTGAAATTGCCCAGATACCACCATGATTGGAATTCTCTTTCAAATGCAGTTGCCTTTTCCCAGATTATTTCCTGAATTTCAGTAGGTAAGGTGCCATCTTCACCTTCTCTTACAATTGCTGCTATTGTATATTGCACCCACAGTTGAGCCTGGATACAACTAAGAGCTAGAGAAATATTATTTGGGGCTATACCAAGTGCATCTATGATTAATTGGTGGTCCTTTTCATTAACCCTTTCCCGCTGAGGCAATATATCAGATAACAGCCATTGATGAGTTCCTAAAGCTGACAGGGAGGATCGCAAAGGATGTTCTAATATTTTTAGATCATGTGTGGCTGTACTAAGTTTGTTTGCAAGTACTTCAGCATCTATGCTGTTTAAGACTCCCAATCCTATCCCTAGGATACCAGTTAACATTTCTTTTTACTCGATTTGGAAGGGTAAGAGACTGCCCATGTAACCATGCTAACCATCCTGTATAGGACGTACTTATGAATGGTGAACAGGCTGGTTTAACTGCAGAGATATTAATCTGCTTTGAAAGTTCTACCCGTTTGAGGGACCATGATGGATTAAACAAGAGTCGTTGTTGTCCAACCCTTTTAATGACATATGGCCCAACTCTAGTTATCTGGGGGGTTATTTCCTTTAGTAATATCCTAATTACTTCCCTAGCCCCATTGTTGCGACAAGGGAAAGCCTCAGGCCATCCAGAAAACGTATCCAGTAGAACAAGTAGATACTTATACTGTCCGCATTTTGGTAATTCAGAGAAATCTATTTGCCAGTATTCCCCAGGGGTTATTCCTCTTTTTACATCACCTGCTGGCGGCTTTCTTTGTGTTTTGGGATTATTTACACAAGTTTCATCTCTTTACTATTATATCTGCATTTGTCTGCATTTTTGGCCCTACAGAGTATCTCTTAACGCTGCTTATCATAGCATCGGCTCCCATGTGAGTTTCTTCATGTAGTTTCTTGAGGAGAGCTTCCATCATTTTCTTTTAATTTCATCAAAACTACTCCGACACTCTGGAGTCCATTCTAACAACTCCCCACAAGGCCCTTTGTGGCTGCGTATAAGGGTTTGGTTGTAAGTCTGAAATTGGGGATCCATATCCAGCAGAATCTGGCTATTCCCAGAAAGTTTAGCAGGCTTACTGTGGCTTCCGTACAAGTCTGTTCTGTATCTGCTCCAATTAAGATATCATCCACATACTGTAAGAGAGTAACATTATCATTATTAGTTCGCCATTGTTCTAATTCTTTGGCCAATACTTCACCGAACAAAGTGGGACTATTTTTAAATCCCTGGGGAAGAACAGTCCAACACAGTTGTCCTTTCCTTCCAGTAGTCGGATTCTCCCATTCAAAAGCAAAGAGTGTTTGACTCTGTTCATCCACTGGAATGCAGAAGAAGGCGTCTTTTAGGTCCAACACTGTAAAATAGGCATTGTTTTCAGGTACAGACACTAACAAAGTATAAGGGTTAGACACCGTAGGATGTATGGCTTTGGTTATCTGATTTATAGCTCTCAAGTCCTGCACTAATCGGTAATCCTGGGAGTGAGGCTTTCTCACCAGTAAAATCAGTGTATTGTATTCAGATTGACATTCTCTGAGCAGTCCATATTGAATAGAGGTATTTATTAGGGCTTCGAGGCCCTCGTGAGCTTCCAGCCTAATAGGATGTTGATGCACCCTTACTGGTTTGGCCCCCTCTTTTAGTTCTACTTTAATCAGACTCACTTTTTTGCTTTACCTGGGTTTTTTGAAGCCGATACCAGGGGAATTACCACATTTAATACAGCATCTGGAATATTCTCTTCAATTTCTTCCGATGTTTCCTCTGTCAGCAAGCAGATCTGAGCTCTCCAGGCAGTTTCAAGCTGTATGGAGCTGTATGGAGCTGTACAGCATTCTTAGAAAAGGTTACTTGTGCATTTAGTTTGCATAGTAAATCTCATCCCAACAAAGGTAGGGGGCATTCTGGCATGTATAGAAACTCATGAATTGATTTAGCTCCCCCAATTGTGCATTCCATTGGTTGTAAAAATGGCCTTAATGTTCTTTTTCCTGTTGCCCCAACAATAGGTATAGTTAATTTACTTAGAGGTCCTTTACAACTGGTGACTACTGAATGAGTAGCCCCACTGTCAATTAAAAAAAAAAAAAAATCTATGGTCTTGTTCCCCAGCTTAACTGGAACCAGGGGATCAGCTGGGGAGATTTTAATGTTCTCCCCTGGTCCCCTTCATTCATTGTCTGAATCTTCTAACATAATAAGATTAGCATTTTCTGCATGATCCCGTTCCTTTGGCCCCTTTCGTTTCAGGCATTCATTCTTCCAGTGTCCCTCCTGTTTACAGATCGCACACTGATTTAGCCCTAAAGGGGTTCAGTTTTGCGGACCTCTTCCCTGCATTATTCCACCGCATCCTCCTCTTCCTTTACCTCTTCCTCTACCCTTCCCTTCAACATCATTTCCATTTATTGCCGCTGCCAGCAAAGATGCTTGCAGCTTCATTCTGTTCTGTTTTTCTTTTCTTTCCCTCTCATCTCGATTGTTATAAACCTTATATGCTATCTCTATCAATTGTGAGATTGACATTCCCCCAGCTCCATCAACTTTCTGCAACTCTCTCCTTATATCCTGAGTCGACTACCCAATAAACAACATATATTGAACATCCTCTGATTTGCCTCATCATCCGGATTCAAGTCCGTCCATTTTCTAGCTACCTCACATAGCCTTTCGTAAAAGGCTGATGGATTTTCCTCTGGACCCTGCCTTACCTCATAAAGCTTAGACACATTCTTTGGTTTAGGCACTCCATGCTGAACCCCATATAGTATCAGCTGCTGATACTGCTTGAGTTGAGCCCTCGTTTCCCCCCCTATTAGGATTCCATTCTGGGTCCCTTTTAGTAGGTAGGAACTCCTCAGAATCTTCTTGCCTGTTTCTCCTTCCCCCTTCTTCCCTGGCCCTTTCGATCACTGTTCTGTTTTCCTCTGCCATAAAGAACGTATTTAGCAGAGCCTGTATATCTCCCCAGTTGGGATTATGTGTTAACATTATAGCTTCTAATAGTTGATGTACTCCCTCAGGGTTTCCCTTATAGGATCCAACAGATTGTTTCCAATTTAACAGGTCGGAGGTAGTGAACGGAACATGTACAAAAACCAGCAGTCCTTACGCTCCCACCGCCTGTCTCAGGGGAGCCTGTACAACTGGTTGAGCGTGCCCTCTAGTCTGACTAGAAATGGGGCTAAAATTCTCATTGCCCGATTGTAAATTAGGATCGATTGGCGATTGTCCAGCACTACTTTTGTATAGAGGTGGGGCTGTCGGGACTAACAGTTGCACATCCTCCTGCTCTTCTCCCCCTGCAGTCTTTCTATCATCACAGCCTATGCAACAAGCACTCTCCTTTTTTTTTTTCCCTCGGAAGCTGTATACATCACTAGGTCAGTCTTTAGCTTGCATTTTCCCCGCATATCAGGTTTTCTGTACAAAGTCATAAAGGCATCAACATAAGGTACTTCGTCCCATTTCCCCATCCAACGGCAAAACGACATCAATTGTCATATAGCATTATAGTTTACCGATCCATTTTCTGGCCAGACCTCATCGTCACCCAATTTTATAATTCAGCCACCATTGATTACAGTATCTTTTCATTTTATCTTTAGTCATCAGATTTCCCCCAAACTTATTCCAATTTTTCAAAATACACCCCAAAGGGCTACAGGGAGGAATCATGGATTGGCTTGATCCCATTTTAACCGAATTTACCTATTTGCCAGCTTTGACTCCCTTGGTCAGTAATTACCACTCTGACCCCCCTTGGTCAGTATGCGCACTCAGTTCTGACCCCCCTGGTCAATTAAGGCAACCCTTGCTGAACGTCTATGTGCGACTTGATACGCCCCACCGGCGACTTGATGCGCACTCGGCTCTGACCCCCCTGGTCAATTACGGCACCCTTTGCTGAGCATCTAGGTGCGACTTTACCCTTTAACCTTCCATGGGAGTCATTGAATTTGTAATTAAATTTTATACTCACCAATCCAAGGATTCATTCCCCTTTCACCCTGACACAAATATCTCTGGTCGGCGTTGCACCTTTGAGTCGCTTGTCTCCCCGACTTCAGAGGGAATCCGGAGGAGTCCCCGATCAATAGGTCGGTGCATGCTGGAGCTCGGTCCAGTCTGGTCCGCTGTCGGGGACGGCAAGATGATCCGGGCAAGGCCTTATGGCTGTCCCATCTGGGTCGCCAAAATGTTGTCCCAAAAATCAGGATTCTTTCACCCGGTGTGCAAAAAAGCCGATTAACACACAGAGCCGAGATATTTGTTTATTTCATGTCTGCACAGAGATGGGTGCTAGGTGGTAACTCCACAAAGCTAGCACCCCTGGTTAACACACGGTAAAGCATTTTATACCTTTCGAGCAACAGTTATCAGTATTTTTACAGTTTCGCTTAGTTACCCTCGTTCCTATTGGTTCTCGCAAGTCTCATCTCCACTTAAAGTCGCAGCGTCCTGCTTTTTTACTGCGCATGTTCTGTGAGGAAGGGGCTTCTGTTGGTAGGGGGCTCTCCCTGCCTGAGGGCGGGTTTTCTAGTATGTTAATTAGGATAGTTCACTCAAAGTTCAAGTAGCTCTTTGGTTGCCCCTGTGCTTATCTTGGTATTTCTTTACCCACTGACTTATGGTGTCATCTTGTTTCTCTTCTCAAGGTTACGCCTCGTTAACTAAGTAGCATCCTTTGGTTTTGTTTCTCACATATCTCCAACACTGGCAGCCTTGCTGCAGATCCAGTATATTTTATGGCTTCAAAGTGTTTCTCAAAACAAATATCTGGAAGACATCTACATAATTATTGTTTAGTGTTGCTCAAAGTCATGTCATCTTTTCAAGATAAAAGGTCTGCAGAGATACAAAGGTTGAACACAGTGGCTGTTTACAGCCCATATTAACAGCAAGTGAGACAGCATTTCAGGCTCAGTCCTGATCTTCCTCAGAGGGGAAAAAAATCAAGGAGTCAGATGCTGGGGAAGTGGCCTCTAGAATATCCAAGCAATAACATACACAGCACAAGCTCCTTTGTGTTTGCTGCAACCGCTGTCCAATCTTTCACAGGGTAGTATGTCTGTGGACACCAAATTTCACATTTCATGTAGGGCCATTTTACTGGCTGCAGCCATCAGGATTAAGATGCTGTCATTCTCCTATCAGCAGGAAAAAAAAGTTTTCCCCAGCAAATCCAAAGTAGGGTAACCCATACTGTGCACTAAGCTGTATGTGCTGCAGAGCTCACATCCACTGTACAATCACTTCTGCACTGGGCTTTGCAGCCTATATCGTAGGGGTTTTTTTTTAATGCTTCTGCTCTAATCTCCAAAATAAACATACAAGGCAGCATATCTAATTATATCTAAGGTAACACATAGCTCATTTGCTTTTTTTACTGTGAACAGTTAGCTTTAAATACAGCTAGTGCAATATCAGATTAATGATCATGGAAGTCTGCATCACTAGTTCATTATCCTTACAGTTCAGTAGTTTAACACAAAAAGCAACAACAGCAAGATTCTTAATTCGCAAATTAAACACTGACCAATCTGGCATTCTTGTACATGGTATCATAGGACATTAAAGTTGCTTCCAATGTGAAATGATGTCTTTAAAAATCACAGCTTCATCCAAAAGACAACTGACTACAGCAAACTAATGAGAAAGTCTCACCAGAAAAACCTAAGAATATGCAAAAAAAAAGTCAGCCAATGACAAAGTATTTATAAGGATGGATTTTAAAGTCATCATCCTTTTACACTGAAAGATTTTCTCCCATATTTCCCCCATAAATACATAGCACAGAACAGGAACTGGTTGAGGCTACCTCCTTATCCCATATGTAATAGAAGTGTCCTCCAAAAAGATAAGCACAGAAGTTTAACCAGGTAAAAAGGATCCTGTGCTCTCCAGAAGAAACTTAATTAATAGCTATCTACAAATAGCTCATCCTTTGATTTTCTGGACACTGGTAGAACAGGAATGACACGATACGCATTGCATGGGTGAACATTACAAGTCTAGTGCTTGTGAAGTGCATCTCAGGAGCCAGTGCTGACCTAGGGACCCACCCCGGGAAACTCCAGGTCTAAACCCAGAATTCTCCATATATCCCTTCTCAGTAATGTTTGGTGAGCTGCCCAAAAGAAGTGACAAGGAAGGAAGTGCCTTAACATGTCCTGAACACTGAACTCTGAATTTAATACTGAACTCAAGGTTACAAGCAGGTATCTGTAAGAGGCTGACTTGGAGCCCAAAATCCTGTACATGACCACCTTTACCACACATTTGGTTCAGATGATTGTCCTATTTTCCTCAAAAAAAAGCTAAATTGGGACACCTTATTCAGCTGGCACTGGGGCATTTGGCCCAAAGGCACTTTAACTTGCATCCTCCACCTTCTGGGTGGATGCCCTATCCTAGAGGGCATTAAGCACAGCTCTCTTCAGCTTTCCCCTTGCCATCAGGCCGCTGCCTAGACAGGAATGCAAAAGCCCAAGCCGGAAGACAAAAGGAGTCTGACTGCTCAGAGCTTGGAAAAAGCTGCCAGGATTATAAATATTTCACACTAGAAAGTGAGCTGATAAACAGGAGCGATCCCTCCTTCCAGCTAAGCACCTTAGGCTACCAGAGGCACATTCCCCTCACTGCTGGCTGGGTTTTGGCCCTACCACACTATGCGGCCAAGAACCCAGGAGGCAAAAGTTTCAACGAGTGGAAGGAAGGATTCCCCAGTATAAACTCACAGCCCGATAACTATGTTACCCCAAAAAAAGCCAGAAAATATGGGCTTAGTCTCTTCAAGATGAAGAGGGAACTGAACCCATCTCCAAGCAATAAGTCAAGGCTAGCCAGTACTTTTGGCTGAGCACCACATATTAAATTTCCTGCACAAGCCAGAGCCCTGAGGGCACAGTTGTCCCCAGACAAGAGATGGCAGAACCCCTCCAAGTCCCACTACAGAGCTGGGCACTTAAAATAAGTGGGGTGGCCCTTAACATCACTCTTCTGTACTGAAGTTGTTGACACTTCAGGCACCTCTGCACAATTTTAGTTCTTTACCCTACTTACCACAGATTGCTCTAAAACTGTTATAGAGTTACAAGACAAGATCATATGAGATAAAAATATTGCAACAAAAGCATAGCAGGTATTATTTAATAAGCCTGTATTATTCCTTAACTTTAATTAAACTTTGACCTTAACAACCAAACTTGCCTAGAACAAATGCACCCGAGAAAGGAAGAACAAGGAATCAAAATCATGACGTGAAGGCCTCTCCATTATCCTAGCAGAGCTAAACAACCTCCAGATCAGACATCCAAAATGTCTGAACACCAACAACCATTCCTTTTTTATCATAGCTATGTGTAAGAAGAGCATGGTTAAACTGAAAGTAACAGAATGGGATCCAGCAATGCAGCTCACAAATTTGCATAAAAAGGAACACAGATGCTTTGTTTTCTTTGTGAATGCGAAGCTTCCTACAAAATACTCCATACTTTGGGAAGGAGGCTATCAAGTACTCTTAAAAGCCTGCCATGTCAAGTGGGAACACAAGAGCTTTGAAGACAAGCTTAAGAAAGGATCTGAGCTCAGGGCTGGCAATCAGGCTGATACAAGCATCAGTCTGAACAGGTTCCCATTCACCATTCAGCAATGGAAGTATTACCAACATAAAAGCATAACAGGTCAGCACAAACAAAATTTCAAGGGTTTTGATCAAGAATTAAACAATACACAAGCCACCTATATTTTGCTAGTTATCACTAAGCAATATTAAGGCCAACAGTTTAGCAGAACTCAAAAGGGATTAGGCATTATATAGGTAATAAGAACATTCACAATTACATTAGCTAGGATAAAACAGTTTATAAAAGGATTAAAGGAATACCAAGCCTTGTGGCATGAGTCAGCCACTATATCATAGATAAATTGTTCTTTCTGATTGTTTTGCTTAGCATAGAGCAGTAGAAACCATGCCCATTGTTCTAGCAACTGTTAGCTAAATTGCACTAAGGATCAGCCTACAAAAACCAAAAATCAAACTAGATTTCACTTGCTCAGACTCAAGCTTCTCTAATGAGCTTGTTCAACTGTGTATTACATTTATCTTGGAATAAAAGCAACTCAGGCCAAATTTAGTTGATTTCTGTTCACGAACACTTGCAACACATTAAACTAGAATTGAGACATTTAAGTCACAGAAGTTGGTGTGACTCACCCTCAAAGCCAGATCATCACAAAACACCCAGACCATCACAGTGAAACACTAAGTAAGCAATTCTCTGCTGATTTGAGTAAGCAGCTACTACCTGAAGCTAGAGAGAAAACCAAAGGTCTCTAACAACAGGTTTGCCTTGTCCTGTCTTAAAATAGATCAGCCAGAGAATCAAAATCCTTCTCCATTCAGAAGGTTTGTCACCAGTGGTAGGACTACTCACTCATTTTAGAAGAGTTTAACCACTTTGACCTCATACCTTGGACTCCAAGCTTTCAGCCCAGTGCAACTCTAGATAGAATAATTAAAAATGTGTAGAAACCAAATATTTTTAGCTGCCTGCCCTCCTTGCATCCACAAAGAGCAGCTTAATTTGCCATTAGCCCCATAAAATGGCAGAGGGATTCAGACAAAGGAACTATAATTATCAGGTTATATCCAGCTGAAGTGTCAGCTACCATATGCTCTCTTCAGAAAACCCAGACTACTCATGTGCCTAGTTTATAAAGCTCTCTATATCAAGCTTTGTTTTGACAAGAGGGTGGTTTTCATTGTACCAGGCCTTTTTGGAACTTTTAGCTGTTAAAATAGTGAAAGTAGACAGTAAAGAAAGAATAGCAGATCCAAACAGCAGAGCAGCCCACTATTAGTACAGAATTCAAAGAGTTCACATCAGGTGATCCAGGTTTCATCCCATAATCCCTCACTTTTCTTATTAAATATTCTTTGCCCATGATAGGAAATATTTGGGAAAATGTACCACTATTTTCAGAGGTGATTTGTGAACCTTAATCTGTTGATCAGTGTCAGATGAAGTTTCAGAAGCCTTCAGAAGAAGTCTGAAGTCCTGTATCCGAGACTAGCATTTTCAATGTAAGAACACCTTGAAGGGTCAAGAGGGAAATGTGAGACAGGTTAAAAGCTTATAAACCAGAAAGGGGGGGGGGAGACAGACCTAAATAGGTATTTTTGCCATTGCTCCTTCAGCAAAAGCTACTCACAAATAAAAAAACCCTACCATTGTGTCCTGGTTTTGGCTGGGACAGAGTTAACTCTCTTCTTAGTAGCTGGTACAGTGCTGGGTTTTGGATTTAGTGTGAGAATACTGTTGATAACACTCTGATGTTTTAGTTGTTGCTAAGTAGGGCTTATCTTAAGCCAAGGACTTTTCAGTTTCCCATGCTCTGCCAGCAAGCAGGTGTGCAAGAAGCTGGGAGGGAGCAGAGCCGGGGCAGCTGACCTGAACTAGCCAAAGGGGTATTCCATACCATGGAACGTCATGCCCAGTATATAAACAGGGGGGAGTTGGCCGGGAGGGGCGGATCGCGGCTCTGGCATCAGTCAGCGGGTGGTGAGCAATTGCATTGTGCATCACTGGGGTTGTTTTTTCTTTCCCTCCCCCCTTCTCTTTTTGTTATATTCCTTTTCATTACTATTATTATATTTCATTATTACTATTGTTAGTATTATATTTTACTTTAGTTATTAAACTGTTCTTATCTCAACCCATGAGTTCTGCCTTCTTTCCCAATCCTCCTCCCCATCCCACTGGGGGCAGGGGGATGGGGAGTGAGGGAGCAGCTGCATGGTGCTGGTATCAGTTGCCCCTGTACAGAAGAAATACTCAAAAAAAAAATCAGTTCGCTTAGCGAAGGATGAAGGTGAAGCAGGGTCATCACGAGAACAGGAGGAAGAGGCAGAACTGGAGATAATCACCCGATCCCTATCCCCGAGTGAGCCGCGAGATATGCGAAAAGACTTCAGCCGTCATCCAGGCGAGCACATTATCACCTGGCTGCTCCGATGCTGGGATAATGGGGCTAGTAGCTTGGAATTAGAGGGTAAGGAGACCAAACAATTGGGATCACTTGCTAGGGAAGAGGGCATTGACAAAGCGATTGGAAAAAAGACACAAGCCCTCAGCCTCTGGAGGCGACTTCTATCAGGCATGAGGGAAAGGTATCCCTTCAAGGAAGATGTTGTATGTCACCCAGGCAAGTGGACCACCATGGAGAGAGGTATCCAGTACCTGAGGGAATTAATTAGCTGTGCAGGAGATGGTTTATTATGACCCAGATGATGGGCAGTTACCCACAGATCCAGATGAAGTCCAATGAACATGACCCATGTGGCAGAAGTTTGTACGAAGCGCACCATCGTCATATGCCAATGCATTGGCAGTAATGGACTGGAAAGACGAGGAGGGACCAACAGTAGATGAATTGGCTCACTGACTTCGGCAATACGAAGAAAGTCTCACTTCCCCCCTCGTCTCGGCTGTGGAGAAACTGCCAGACATACTAGCCAAGAAACTGTCCCAAGAGTTCCAGCGATTTGAGGATAAGTTCTGCCTCCCACCTACATGGACCAATATCTCAGCTCTTAGGAATAAGCATCCCTCTACTCAAGAGAGAGGGGATAGAAGGTACACACCACGGGGTACCCTGTGGTTTTACCTGCGTGAGCACGGAAAGGATATGAGGAAGTGGGATGGAAAACCTACCTCGGTCCTAGATGCACGGGTACGTGAATTGCAAGGAAAAACAATCACACATGAGGGTTCTTCCAGGAAAATTGCTGCTTCAGCCTCCGGTGAGCACTGCAAGCAGTGTGGCCGACAGAGTGGAAGGGCTGATCTTACTCCTGATCCTATGAAAAGGAATTCTAATCCATCTTTACAAAAAGTGAGTGGAGAATCCTATGACTGGGACTAGAGTGGCCCTGCCTCCAGCCAGGCAGAGGAGAGGGACAACCGGGTTTACTGGACTGTGTGGATTCGATGGCACCCGGGGAGACCCGAGGTCGACCCCTAGGGTTTTGGAGTCAGGGATATCGGGGATCTGAGGCCCGCTATACTCCAACTGAAAAGGAGATATTAGCAGCATATGAAGGAGTTTAAGCCGCTTCAGAAGTGGTTGGTACTGAAACACAGCTCCTATTAGCACCCCGACTGCATGTGCTGGGCTGGATGTTCAAAGGGAAGGTCCCTTCTACACATCATGCAACTGATGCTACATGGAGTAAGTGGGTTGCACTGATCACACAATGAAGTCGAATAGGAAACCCCAGTCGCCCAGGAATTCTGGAAGTGATCACAGACTGGCCAGAAGGCAAAGATGTTAGAATATCTCCAGAGGAGGAGGTAACGCGTGCTGAAGAGGCCCCACTGTATAATAAACTGCCAGAAAATGAGAGGCAATACGCCCTGTTCACTGATGGGTCCTGTCGCATTGTGGGAAAGCATTGGAGGTGGAAGGGGGCTGTATGGAGTATTCCTTTTCATTACTATTATATTTCATTATTATTATTATTGTTAGTATTATATTTTACTTTAGTTATTAAACTGTTCTTATCTCAACCCACAAGTTTTACCTTCTTTCCCGATTCTCCTCCCCATCCCACTGGGAGCAGGGCAGGGGGGAAGTGAGGGAGCAGCTGCGTGGTGCTTGGGTGCTGACTGGGGTTAAATCACAACACATCAGTATCTGCATTACACCAGGGACTGCAACTTTTTTTACTTTAACATTTCAATACTGCAGAAGCTGATGTCACTTGTCGAGGAAAACTTCCCTCTAATTTGGCAAGGCTTCAGAAGTCCAATTAACTATTAATTGTAACACTGGCTTACATTGCTAGTAGAGAAAGAAGATATTTAGCCACATTTTTTAGCACAGGCAAAGTAGAAATAGCTGGTCAAATGATGGAAGCTTTGAGTGAATTAACCACAGCACCAACTGGATCTGCACCACAGGAACATCAAACCTGCCTAGTATCTTGAACATGACCAGTAGAGCCAGGTAGCTTTTAAACATGCAGGTAAAAAAAAAAATCTAAATATAGGTACTGTTCCTATTTCTAGATTTTTCCTAGAAAAAAGGTGATAGAAAATTGATCCTATCACCAGTTTTGTCCACTTCCACCCTTTGCAGCTAGTAGCAGCTTATGAGTTTTCCACTTCCATTTGAACAAAGCTTTTGACCACAACTTTTCACAAGTTGCTACATAGAGAAGCTCAGAAACCAGTTATTAGATGAGAAGCAAAAAGTGTACACTTAGTCTTCTGTAACTTCTCCAAGCACCTGGTGTTCTGCTTAAGATTCAGTGCCTGTAGAAATACCTGTTGTAGTTGGCAGTTACAAATATCCTTGTAGCAGCAGGAAACAATTGGCTCAAACTCTGCTTGTTTTATTCAGTCAGGCTTTCTCTGGGGTTTGCTTTTTGTGCAAACGTGAAAGAATTAAGTGCTCCATAAGGAAAGGAAAAGATTAAACTTATAGTTTTACCTACAGAACCACAAAACAGCATATGCAATCATGACTAGCAAACACAGTCTCAATTTCTTACCACAGTAAGCACTACAAGGACCTAAACCAATCCCTGACAGTTGCAGCTTCTGCAATTTAGCTCTGACATGGAATACAATTCTCATACATATATCTGCTTGCATGTGGGGTTTATTTTGCACTGGGTTTTGCTGCAATATTTGTATGACTACATTGAACAGTGGGGCTACAAAATGAAGCACTCCAGTAGTACCTGAATTCACACCACATTCATCTGCCACTTTTTGGGAATGAATATACCCTGGGAGGTCAGCATTTCTCCCCAAGGATCTTGCTTCATGCAAGAAGAGGGCAGCCAGACACACTATCATTACAAGAGGCGAACCATCAAGGTTGCATCACTCAAGGATCCCACCACTGAAAACAGCAACTTCCTATTGTAGTCAAATCAATTCCTTGTATAAACCTCAAGCTGCTCATTGCTCCGGGTTCTTCTGTCAACCCATTGCCATTTCTCAATCTTAACATTTGCTATTTATTTTCCTAGAGATATTTAAGTGAATGCAGTTGCCAAGACAACTGCTTCATTAACACCAGCACCTCAGCTTGTCTATCTTGGACTTCCCTTCAGTTCACCATGACTTCTAGGAAATCAGCTACCAGAAACAGTCATTTTGACATCTGGCTTTTTCTTTTTTTAAACTTTTAGTAGCCTTTGAGATATTCTGTCCTAAGAATCTCAAGTTCCTTTCATAGGAACAGATTTGTTTTAATTATACCCTCAGAAGTGAGGTTTCCTGTAAAGCTGGAAGAAGTCTGATAGTTTAAATTCCAGGGCACTAAGGCAATGAAGGGGAAGATGCAGTCACAGATATGTACATCCAAACCAGGTTTATGCACACCTATGCTGTCGCTTTCAATAGCTCACTGAAGTCTCCTGTTTTGTTTTCTGTTACCAAGAGAAGCAGAGAGTGACTATTTGTTATAATACTTAAACTCAGCTAGGCCTCAAAAATGCACGCCCATATAGGTGTCTTTTTAAAAGAGAGATCACAGAACTTCCACAAAGAAATTAATAAGTGGATAATCCCCATAGCTATATGCATGTTTTAACTAAGCGAGGCTTAAGCTGTCAGACTCTCCTGCTGTGGCAGCCATGAAACCTGGTGGCCAACTCAGCTGAGCTCTGCAAGCAATTAAGTCCTCAGAAGATACAAAACAGTTTCTAGGAGTTTCACAACAGTAAAAGTAGGGAAATAAGACCCTGCATAGCACTTCCCTTCCACCAGTCCATCTATGTTAGATCCAAAAAAAGAAGACATCACAACTTCAATCACAACAAGAGCTTTGATCAGAATTTACACCTTATAAAATATGGGATAAGCCAACAGAAACAGTTAAGCTAGGTTTGGTTAAGTTCTACCACCAAAGCTACCAGCATCTTTGTACCATCAGCATTTGAAGCCACTTGAGAGCAGCTTCCCAAGTTTATGTCTACATGGCCCTTGCTGCTGTAACTTACACACAGATTTACAGCTGCAACTGTACTAGCTTTGCATCTGTTAGCACAGATGCTGGTAGTGGTCTAACCATGGCAACATGGGATTAAGCATGGGCTGCAAAACCAACTCATAAACTGGGTCAATTCACAACTGGTACTAAATATCATGCTGTTGCTACCAGACCACTGCTGTGCTTGAGACAGGTCGAATGTGCCATTGCTGCAATGCAGACATACTTAAACACTATAAAATGATCTCAGCTGTTTAGTACTGTGAACCTTGGTGGTTTGCCATGGTTGACAGTGTCATTGGAGAAAGCCCTGAGTAGCCTTTTCACCATACCTATTAATACAAGGTTAACAAAACTAGAGCAGAAAAAGACTATATTCTGTCTGAAACTCAAACTCTACATAGCAATCACATTAAGCTGTGACCAAACATTTTAGCAAATAAGTATTATACAACAACATTTATCAATGCATTCATAATTAAAGCAAAGAAGCCTCTGGCAGTTAGAAACATCAGCTTTCCTTATAAAGGGAAAGGTACCTGCAGGTCAGTTGTGCTGTAGTTTTCTATTTAAAGTGCTCGCTAAGTGTAGAATTTGGCTTTCTGCCCATGTGTTTTAAGCTCAGTGTTGTGGCATAGCCTGGGTAATTGCACTTCAGGTGACAAGCACAACAGAACTCAGAAGCACATCAATAATATACTTTAAACCTCATCTTAACTTACTAGAACTAAATCTTGCTCTGCGAAGGCACCGGCTCCACAAAGCGCCATGCCAGGCTGTTTCCCTGGCTGTGCTACAAAGCTGCAAGCCATTTCACACTTCCACACTTGACATGAAATCCCACGTGCTAGTTTTGCTACACTGAGAGGCTTCATTTTGAACCTAATCTTCAAAGCACAGGAGATAAGACCTGGGGTGGCTGTAGTAGAAGAGCACAGGAGCTGGAACAATTAAGACTGTACAAGAAAAATCCCAGAGGTAGGAGGTAAAAAAAGCTGGGTAGCTCTGAAATCAGTGCAGATCCCTCTGACATTTCAGTTAGGCAGCCAAGGCATAGCTTTGCCTCCTCCAACAAGAAGTTCACCCAGATTCTCCAATACTCAGAATTATTTGTGAAGCCTGCATAGCATACGTCTCCCCCAGCAAGCCTACATACCCAGGCCTTGACAGCTTTCTCTTCAACACCAGGAATGTCCCCTTCCTCCCCCAGGTTAAGTTATACAACCCCAGCTTTATTTTTTGCTCTTAGAGAATTGCTGCAGCTGCCTCATGGACAAAGTCTGTGCGGAGAAGTGTGACTTGTCAGTATATCAGGATCTGTGCTGGGGCACTTCAGGAAACTGCTCAGGTTTTTATTTTTAAAAACCAGGAATAAGCAGAAGTTCTTATTCCAAAAATCTCTTTGCTTTTGTGCTTAAGCAGCCTGAAAACTATTCACTTGATAATTTCTTCAGCTATTCCAAATTTAAATACTGTACTTGTAAACATACAAGTTGAATTCATTTTGGAAGAAAGCTTTCCCATGTGCTATTTATAAAAAAAAACACCACACAAACCACTTTCTACCTACAGATTTAGTCAACTATACTATTATAAGATATACCCATTTCACATAAAAATGTTAGTTTATCCAGGGTCATGCATACAAATCCATTACAGATAGAAGACTTTTAGTCCCTATCCTGTTCACTAAGTTATACTGCCTCTTACTGTTGTCAAAGAACATTTTGGCCCTACCTTACATTCAAAAGCTGTACAAAGCCCCCATACCTCTACATGACTCTTCCAATCTGAGCCCTGTGTCCTTCAGATGAGCACTTCTTAGTCACCAACAGATCTAGAACAACACATTGCCTCTCTCATCCTGTTTGTGTAGCATCCGCAGACTATTCTCAACAAGTGCCACACTTCACCCACACGAAGGGCCTAACAGATGATGAATTCTGGATTGTGCATTCCTTTCACCCAGGCTAACATCAGATCGTAGCAAATCACATCCAGAGTAAATATGACACAGCAATATTTAATAGCTTTACCAAACAAAGCTCAACTAAACATGTACCAAAGAAAGCTTGTTGGCTGCTACCTAGCAGAAGACAATATTTGGTTGACCATATGAGCATCTAGCAACAGACACAAGCCTTTCTTGGAAGGAAGAAGCTGATTTCCTATAATCCTCTTATTTCAAGTTGACATCATCTAGTTATTAATCTACAAATTAAGATCCAAATTCAACGTGCCAAGTGTTAATAGTAGGCTTTAGGCTCAGCCTAAATTTTGTCATCCTCAGTTTTCCTGCATTACTACAGTTGCAGAAGTTACACATCACATAAAAGTAGTCTAACAAAACAGAAGTCCCTTCTGAGCATAGGAACTCTCCTTCCTAGTGTCATCATCATGTTCTTCTGCCATAGCACACCTCCTTCATAATATATTTTTTTAATAAAAAGATTTAGAATAGAGTTTAGATTACAACAATGCAAAAAACCACTATTCATACAGAGTTTGTTCCAGGAAACATACTGCATCTATTCTTCTTTCTAGATTACAGAAGTCACTGCTCTATACTTAACAAGAAAAGGGAAGAAAAACCCCAAAACTTACTCATACCCCCAGCTATGAACTAATGCATGCTGAACAAAACAGCTAGGAGATCATAAATAAGTTGGTGCATACAAGAGTCAAAGATACAGAACTGATGCAGCCTTCCAACACCTCAAGAGTTTCTTTCTATCCACTAACCTCCATCCAGAGCTTTGCTAGATTTGCTGAAGTATAACTCACAGGCTCTCCCTAGCATCACCAGCAAGCTTACTTTTGTTTTAATAGCAGAAACTAGCCATTTTAGAAGTGTTGGTTAGGAGTAGGCAGGTCAAAAATACTTCACTGTTCTCTTGGAAATAGGTGAAAGTCATCCGCATGCTCAAAGCTGATAGCTGCAGAGGGGAAGATGAAACAGAACAAGGCTGAGACACCAGGAGCTCTAATCAGGTCACACATGGTGACTTTATGTCAGCCCTCAGTCATGCCCCAAAGTACGGTCAGTCCAGTATAGGAAAAGAGATGAAGGAAGAGGGAGACACCTGAGATGGGCTTGGATTCCCAGAGACCCCAAGACAGATGAAGAGGCCTGGTAGCATCACAATGACAGGTCTTTCGTGGCCAAGCATACTAGAGCCTTCCTCCATGCCTCTGCCATTGCAGAGAGCTGACCCCACAGCATGTGGCATTACCTACTTGGACAGCAGGCAAGATCAAGTATTGTGCATGTGCCAAAGACTGCTGAATATATCCCTATGTGACATTTCATTGCACCCCCATGAGGCCTGGGAACAGGCAATGCCATGCTTTGGGATGGTTACTCACTACCCTTACCTCAACCTGACCTGATCCACCACTTAGCAACATGCCTACAACTCCCAGCAGGAAACTCCCTGGCTAAGGTAGGCAGCACATACCTACAGCAGCCAGCCTAGCTGTGGTCTCCATGGAGATTACCATTAAGCAGCATGGCTTTTCACAGCTTTTTTTGATTGCCAGCATGTTACTTAATTGCCCCTTGCAGGCAAAATATGGTCCCTGGTTGAAGAGCCCAAGCATAAGCATATCACTCACACTAGAGACATGAACCAAAGTGAACAACTAAATACATAGCAAGTATAGGATAAGTCTACAACTTGGATGAAAGTTAACAATGATTTGTCCAAGTTGAACATTAAGGGGGCTACTTCAAATCAGTGAAACCCAAGTATCACCTCTAATAGCACTAGAAGCCAGACTTATTCCATAACATCCAGAAGAAAGTGGCCAAGACCAGCAGCCTTCTTACCCCATCCCTCCTTAGTAGCAGCCAATACAACTACGATCTCTTTCCAACTGGAAAACGGCCATAGATGATATGGGTTCAAGACAGTGAACTGTGCTATTATTGCCATTTAAAATAGAGCTCCAACAGAGTGACATGCCACAATGACTGTGCTGAGGCTGGTCTTTAGCTCCTGATGAGTCTGCCCATAATCCTCCGAGGGTCAAAAACTTCAGTATTAACAAATTTTCAAAAATAATCCAGCTGATTCCAAAATGTAAAAGCCCAAATGTTCACAGCCTCAGTGAAGTCTATCCCACCTATCCAACTTCCCCTAGTAGCGCCACTATTGCTGTATTTCAGGCCAAAGGCAGCCAAGCTTCTTCCACACAAGTGAAAGACTGCTATCAGCAGGGGAAAAAAAAAAAGTTAAATTTCACAGAAAGCATATTAGTCAAATTTTGAAGCACATAAGCCTTCAGGTTTCTGGCAGACACTGATAAATGGAAATCATTCCATATGTTGGTCTCAAAACTTTCATTTTTATATGCTCCAATGGAGATCATACAGCAATATAAAATGCCTAGTTTCATTTTTGAAAGACCAGTGAACTTCTTTTAGAAGTGACAACAGGTCCTCTATAGAGAATTGTTTAAACATGACTGTGGTTGCCTCAAGAAACAGCCACTTGACACTTACAGAATTATACAAGAGAAGAAACATTACCATCATCCACTGAATTTGAACACTAAGTTTTCAACAAGAGTTGAGCTTCAATGCCTTTTTTGCTTAGCATTTTGAATAACTTATGGTCACAACAAAAAAATGAGGTTAGGCAGAGATCTCACTGAAGTGGCAACATCATCAAGAACAGACAAGGCCTCCTCTTTCCACCTTAACCGAAAAGTGTCACGCACCTTCATGTGAAACATTTGGGTATGGGCATTTTGTTACCACATGAATGACAAATTACAAGGGATTTCAATAATAGCTACAAGACACTTAAAAGGTACTAAAGAGACTTTAACCTCTCAAGTTATACTGCTTAATGCATCACTGAAAGGTATTCAGCTACTAAGTGTGGGTACAGTTACCATTTTGCAAGAGAAGTAACCACAAGCACTGAGATGAAATTCAGTTTTCTTCAATATGTTATAAGAAGCCCATTCTTTTAATAAAGGCAAGTGCTTTTAGAGATAGTTATTCTAGCCAAGATAAGCAAACATTTGCACACCAGTGTAGTTTACATCTGTCCTGGTTTCAGCTGGGACAGAGTTAACTCTCTTCTCAGTAGCTGGTACAGTGCTGTGTTTTGGATTTAGTGTGGGAATACTGTTGATAACACGCTGATGCTTTAGTTGTTGCTAAGTAGCACTTATCTTAAGCCAAGGACTTTTCAGTTTCCCATGCTCTGCCAGCAAGCAGGTGTGCAAGAAGCTGGGAGGGAGCATAGCCAGGACAGCTGACCTGAACTAGCCAAAGGGATATTCCATACCATAGAATGTCATGCCCAGTATATAAACAGGGGGGAGTTGGCCGGGAGGGGCGGATCGCTGCTCGGGCATTGGTCAGCGGGTGGTGAGCAATTGCATTGTGCATCACTGGTTTCTTTTCTTATTTCTTTTTTTCTGTTGTATTTTTTCATTACAATTATTATTAGTTAGTAGTATATTTTTATTTTTACTTTAGTTAAACTGTTCTTATCTCAACCCATGAGTTTTACTTTTTTTTCCCCCTTTCCTCCTCCCCACCCCACTGGGAGGGGGAAGCAGCTGTGTGGTGCTTAGTTGCTGGCTGGGGTTAAACCACAACAACATCCATGAATTAGAGGCTTATACAAGCAGACTTTATGCAAGAACAAATGCATCTTCACAAAATGTATTGTAAGTCAAAGCTACTCCATCGCATGGCTTTTGTTTTGACAAGGCCAAAGAGGGTGCTGCAAAAGAAAATATTATTTCAGCCTTTGCCTAGGTCTGACAGCGAAAGGTTTCTAGCTGCAAAGAAGTCTAAGGATTTTTGCACAATGGACAAGTGTCTATCGCACAAGATTTGACCCAAGTGGCACAACTGGCTAAACATTGGTCCTTACACTGTTCCAATACTCTGACAAAGGGTTTTGCATCTTAACCCCTCCAAATATTTTGCTACAATGAACATTAAAACATATGTTTTAAATACTTTAAATAGGATACATATCTTAACTTGGGGAAGAGTGACATAGCTATTGCAAGCATGTCCCTACTGCTATGAACTTAAGTTTCATCTCCCGAGCAAGAGTCCTTTACCTGAATTTCTAAAATTATACAAGTAATTTAAGAGAACAAAACAGACCAATGGGAACATGTCATGCTTTTACTACTAAAACCTTAAGGAGTAAGACACAACCTGCCTGCCAGGCAGCCTTCTCTCTGTTAATCACAAATACTATGATATCTGAAAGTGTTACCTACTTAAGACAGCCCCTTTACATTGCCATTGTTCTCCATGTGATAGCCTCAATTAAAAACCAAACATCCAGGAAGTCTTAAGGTCACATTTCTTCAAGTCAAGCAAGATTCCAAAATATCCTACATGCACCCCAATTCAGTAGCTTTAGCATTTTTCTCCTATTTGTAGGCCACTTTGGGCCAATATTTATGCATTTTAAATATTTCAGAAAATGTGGAGATAGGCAATCAATCAATTTGGCTCATCTTGGCTACTAGTGCTTCAGGGGAGGGTACACAATGCCAAAGTTATTACTATTAAACTGGTCTGGTGAGATGAAACATTCTCAGTAAGTCGCTACCACAAAAGCTTAGTAAGATTAACTGCAATTCTTCTAACTCAAAATGCTGGATAAAACACTAAGGTTTTAAAAATGAAGTAGCACTCTGGAAATAGCAAGCTAATTTTGTGCACGTGCATATGTGTATGCACACATCTGATCACGTGCAGCCCAAATTATAAGAGGGCCTGCTTATTATGAGTCACATAACCTCTAGTCCATCCACACCGCAGTCCATCTGTAATTCTGCTACATTTCCAACTTTAACTCAGTTACACTTAAGTTCAACATAAAATCTCCACCATTTAGTCTATACAATTTATTACTATGAATACCTGATGATGGCCATAAACTACACAGCCAAACTGCATGTCAAAGATCAGAGTTAAGGTTCTGCAAGCATTTTTTTCTGGCATTTCCTACCCTCTAGATGCAAAATGAGCACCATGCAGTAGACCTAAAGTGCTATTAAAAAGAAGATACTCAGTGTGAATATATCACTATGTAAAATAGCAGGCAGCATAAGCATGACTTCAGAAACATTAAGGCAAAACCATGTTTGAGCTTTTGAGAAGTTACAGATGTGGTCCCATACTCAGACACTGGCATAACATCACTGCAATATTGGAGATCTTAAGGATTTACCAGGTGAACAAAAAAATTAAGAACATCACCCTTCTAACACTATAGAGTCAAACACTTCTGCTAATTCCCATAATATGAACCAGATCTAAAGCTATCTACATGCTTTTAGTTACTATCTCTTGAACAGACCAGCAAGAAATTAAGAGGCACAGTTCTTTGCATTGTCATCCAAGAAAAAAATTCATGTATTTTACCTTATCCAAGAATCATTCTGTGCAAAATCATGGAAATAGAACCAAACAATGGAAAAATTATGCAAACTGACAGTGCTCAATCTTTCCAAATGGAAAGCTTTCCATTTTTATTCTAATTGCAGAGGTGGGCTGTGCTACAGCTCTCTTGCCATACAACAGGACCTAATTGCACATGATCTTGTGTTTTCAGGCAGTATTAGAACTGGAAATTGCTATCTGTGCTTCTTAGCATACACAATAACCCTACTTGGCTCAGAGGAGCCCTAGGGAAAGGACTGGGAGCTGGCTACCATCAGTACCTTGCCCATTGCCTCCTGAGGCTAGGCAGCTGTCCAAAACAGGCCACAGGCTGGGTGAGTTGTCTGGGGGGTTCTGTGGTGCCCACAGATGTAACCATACAAAAAACTATATGCAACAGCAGAGTGAGGGTCAATCAGGTATTCCCCAGGCCTGAGAGTTAGAGATAACTGTGCTTATGATCAGTGAACCAACATCAGAAGAAGTTTCTGCCTCCCTGCCTGCAGACAGCTTAGCAGCTCTTTCACTTTGGAGATAGCCTGCTCTGAACAGGAGCTCTTCAGACCTGGAACAAGCAACTCCAGGCTCTATTCACCTGCAGTTCCATATCCCTTTGCTGCAAACCTCTGCTTATCAGCATCAGTGATACCTAAGGCAACAAAAATAGAAGATTAAGTACACAGAGAGAAGCTCTGTAGCACCTTGCAATGCAGAGGCCTGCAGAAGGCAGCTTTTGTGCCGAGTGTACCACACATTTTCTCCTTGGCACCAAGGAATATTTTTGTGGAGTTAAATGTTCTACCAGTTACATAGCCAGTTACAACTTCTATTTGCTTAGTTTTAAGCTTTCTGGGAAGTAGCCTACAATATCAAAATTTTAAACATGGTGCTTATACTTGCCATCAGTTATCTGTAAGTTGCATATCAATTCACTGCTCTGAATTATTCCCACATATTGCAAATTGCTTTGAAATCAAAACAAATCACTTGGAAGAAGTTGAGATCCAACAACACAGAACTCTAAACAGCACACAGTTAATGAGTTACAGAAAGCAAGGAAAACAATGCCTTGACAAGTATTTAGCCCCCAAATTACTTGAGAAAACTAAGCATAAAGCTTGGGTTTTTCCCCCCCTCCAACTTGTGTCAAGACTTGCTCCTTCAAGTAGCAAAAATACCTTATGAAATAAATTGCCTTAAGAACTAACTGCATTGTTAGAGTTGCTATTTGATAATTTTTCTTGCTTCCTTTCATGTTAGGTATATTCATTTTCATCTATCCAGCCTAAATCAAAGAAGCTTTTAATATTGACTCTTGCTCTACATTAAACATGCTTCTTGACACAGCATACTTGGTCAAACCATGCTTCTGGGCAGCACTATGCATTTAATAATGAAGTTTCTATTTGTACAATTTCTCACTTGCACCTTCTCTGAAAGGTTGGCTCCCAGCACAAGAATACCATTCAACTATAAAAATGAGAAGAATTTCCTTTTTTTAAAAACAATCAAAAGCTGTGATGCTAAGGTGCAATTGCACCAAACACACAGCTTTGAGTAAGCCATCAGGAAGCACCTTCTAATAGTACTACAAGTATCCTGAAAACATCGCTTGATCAAAGCATTGGGCAGAGGTTTATCAGCCTCCAGGCTCTGAAGGCCCAATCATTAAAGACAGACACTGGATTTCAAGGCGGACAGAGAGACCGATCAATGGTCAACTGAGATGGTAAAAGTTTCACCATGCACAACCCTCAGTCATTGAAATCTATCCCAACTAGCACCTATCATCACCAGATTACAGCTTAATAACCTTTGTTGTTGTGGTCCCCATTTAAGTATCAGCTGCCAAAATTAAAAGGTGAAGAAGTTCTCCTGCCATGTAGCAAGGAACCCTCTCAGCTGAATGGAAGATGCCTATGGCATAAAGGTGGCATCAATGAACTGCTCACACATAGTTCTGCAGACTACAGCACAATTTGGTTCTCTACTGCTCAGGCATTGCTTGCAAGACCAGAAAAAACACATTCCCATCATTTCCAGAGCAATTCAGAACTACCACATAGCCCAGTGGAGTCTGATCTAAAGACCTATCTTATCACACTATGTCCTTCCCAGCTGACCTAAGAAAGAAGCAACTGGCACTATGACCTGGACATGAAGCATTTCATTCTGAGAAAAATCTTCCCTTTGTCACTCAAAAAAAGCCTCAATAACTGAATCAGCCGTGAGCAAATCAACATCTTGGACACACAAGGTCTACCCACCTTTCACCCTTAAGCAAACTCTGAATGAGTCAGGGACCAAAAATCAAGTTCACCTATTGTAATCAAATACCTGTAGCCCAACACAACTGATTCTGCCAGAAACTTTAGTCAAATTGGCAATTTCTTGCTGACAGCAGCTGAGGGACAGACATTTGCTCTTATCGCTGGACCTCTTTGGAGGACTTAACATCACTGATCCTGAGCTACTTTTGCCTTGCCAGCAAGGAATGAGAGGTAACCAGTGCATGAAATAGCTCAACTCCTTCCTTGAGGGTGGTAATCTGGAACTTAAGCAAAGGGTTGCCCAAAACATTATTCCCAGTCATACTGAATAACTACATAAAGTCACTAGATAAGGCAAAGATTGACAGGGATAAGGACAGCCATGCAGAAACACCTGGACTTGTGACAACCTCCACTGCAGATGTGCACCTTCAGCTGATCGCATAGGGGGGGCTTGCAGTTCAGGACTGCTCCTATCCCTCGCTGACACAAGCTGCTCTTCACAAAGTGGTTGCTTCTGAAGGCTGCTGCCCTTTCCATCTAGCTGTGAGGTCCTAAACTATGAAGTACTGCAACAGATCTGAGCATGCTATATTAGGTGATAAAATATGCTTAGATACTGTGCTTGAATTTTTAAGAAGTCCCTGACTATTATAGCCAGCACTAAGGTATTGATAACCTACCATTTAAACAAACATTCAGGGGGACATGTTTTCTGCTTCAATTTATCAAATGCTAGAGTTACAGGATTAGCAACTGAGACCAGAATCTGTTGAAATGTTGAACCAGCTTTTAACAGCAGTAGCTCCTGTCAAGGAGGTGCAAAGAGAGCACTTTCCTCATTTCAGTTTATTCAGCTAGTTCAACAACCCAGAGAGAAAGGTCCTATTTCTCCAAGAATAAACAAGGTACCAAAAGCTGATGCTACCAGCTCCAAGAGCTCCATGAGCACAAATCAAGCATTTGTATTCCCAATCAACTATCACTAACACTTTATTAAGGTCACATTAAACACAGGTTTTCCTCAAAATATTTACACTTGAGCTTAACTAGAAGCCTTTGTACTTTCCCTCCAGTTCCTACCCTCAAACCACACCTCAAGTGGAAGAAGATTTCCAAACGCTCATCACCAAAAAGTTTAAAAAGTTACATCCTGTAATTGCATATTTCTAATCCTGCTTACCTAATCTTAGGAAACTAAAAAGACAAAACAAGATGAAGCTAGATATTTCATCAAGCCAAGAAACCTGAAAAATAAATCAGATGTGATCTGAACTAGTGCTCACCTTGCATATACTATGAATATATCATAGAAGTCACCCCACCAAATAAAGTTTAGGGTATTAATCTTATCTCTAAACAATTCAGTAAGCCAAGTCTAACACATCTAAAGGTTTGCCTGAAGGCCTAATACAAAGAAAGTCAAGAACATAACTTCTCAGGACAACAGGACTCCTTCTCCCTAGGGACAGAAGGAGAGTCTAAGACCACTTTTTCAGTGGCTCAGAACTTAGGATGCATAACCAAAGATCAAACACTACCAAAACAAAAAAAACCACCATGCATGGCTCCTCACATAGGAAAGATGAGACAGAAATGACATATGACAGACTCCAGCCACATCGCTTGAAGGGAATCCCTCTGCTGTGGAAGGGTGAAGTCATCATGAGACCTTAGTCTCCCACTCAAAATAAGCATCACAGGATCGGTCAGAAGAATTTAGAAGAAAGGCACAACAGTTCAAGGACATAAAATACAAAAAAAAAAAAAAAAGATAATCACATCTATAATATTGAGGTGTCATGGTTTAACCCCAGACAGCAACTAAGCACCATGCAGCCGCTTCCCCCTTCCCCCTCCCAGTGGGGTGAGGAGGAGGATCAGGGGAAAAAAGGTAAGACTCATGGGTTGAGATAAGAACAGTTTAATAACTAAAGTAAAAATAAAAATACACTACTAACTAAGAATAATAATTGTAATGAAAGAGAATACAACAAAAAAAAGAGAAAAGAGAAAAGAAACCAGTGATGCACAAGGCAATTGCTCACCACCCGCTGACTGATGCCTGAGCAGCAATCCACCCCTCCCAGCCAACTCCTCCCTGTTTATATACTGGGCATGACATTCCATGGTATGGAATACCCCTTTGGCTAGTTCGGGTCAGCTGCCCTGGCTCTGCTCCCTCCCAGCTTCTTGCACACCTGCTTGCTGGCAGAGCATGGGAAACTGAAAAGTCCTTAGCTTAAGATAAGCCCTACTTAGCAACAACTGAAACATCAGCATGTTATCAACAGTATTCCCACACTAAATCCAAAACCCAGCACTGTACCAGCTACTGAGAAGAGAGTTAACTCTGTCCCAGCCAAAACCAGGACATGAGGTAAGGCAACTGGCAACCTTGCCTAAATCTACACTTGTTAATGCACATCCCCAGATTATTTCACAGGCTGCTTCAGCTTCTTTCCAGGAACAATTACAAACATACAGTCCAGAGAGCTCCCCAACCAAACAAAAATATTTTGACCCATTGTGATTTCTTTGAAAAAAATGGATGAGTAATGTAAGTGCAGGAAGAGGTTGCCAAACCATTCAGATGTAAAAATGACCCAGTTACCAACCCAAGACTAGAGCAACTTCCTGAGTAAGTAATAATGGAGGTGAGTCTAAGAATATACCTATCACACCTACATGAGTAAGCTAGCCAACTCATTACAAAAGGCAAGTCTTGTACCAAAGTCTTCCCTTCCTTCAAAACAATGGAGGCCAAACTGAACATGACTCATATTATTCCCCAAGCTACAGGTTATTTTGGTTTTGTGGAACAAAGCTCTTAAACCTTGACCCAGAGAGGCCAAGATGCATGTTAGCCAAGCAAAGAGATCATCCAAAAATTTTTTCAGTTTGACAGAAGTCAAAGGGCATAAAATGGGAGACACAGGGGCCACTACTAAAACAATAACTCCTGGGAGAAGCGAGCTGAAGGGGACAATATTTTGCTAGAGACCAAGCAGACATCAAGTGCAAAGGGGCATGCCCAATGCAACATATCTTCTGCAGGCACCAAGGTTTTTTAATTGCTTCTTTTAAGAAAAACATGCAATTCCTCCTCTAGTTGTTTTGAAAAATTTAAGTCTGCTCCCTTTCTGGGACAGCAACATCAGATTTCTTGCTTACTGTATTTACAAGAGAGGAAATAACAACCACAAAAGTTTTTTTGGATTAACAGGAAGATTGAGAGAGGAATTGAAAGCATTTATCTACCTTCACCAATTACATGTTGCCATAGCCCTTTGAAGGCTGCCCTCTAGAAGTTTGGGGAGGAAGAAAAGGAAAACAGGGGGAAAAAATAATCATGAAAAACACTCCTGAAGCCCATGAAGTTTTGAGGAAGACACAGCCTTTATCCTGAATTAGTCATCCTACACAGGATGCTCCTGCATGACAAGCAAAGTCCCTTTGAAATAAATGTACACAGACCAGAGCCAAGAGGGCAACTTGGGGGTGGAAGGGAAGAATTTGCACCCTGCCATGAGGTACCTGCCTTTCTTTTGGGTTAAAATAGGGAAATAACAGAATAGAAACAGCTGTGACACAGCCCCCTCTCCCCAGAGGGCATCCCGAGGGAGAGGGGAGGAGAAGTCCCGCAGGCCCCAGCCAGCCTACCCTGCAGACCGTCCCAGCCTCCCCGTCGCCGGCAGCGGGAGGGGAAGTGCAGCTCGCAGGGCACCACCTACGGGCGCCGAGCCTCCCTGCCCTCCCTCCACCCGCAGGCCCCGACCCCCTCCCGCGGGGAGCGGAGGGGCTGACAGCGGCCGCAGGCCCGCCGCCCCACCGGAGCCCCGGCCACTCCACCGAGTCCGACAAAGAGGCCCGGCAGGCGGCGAGGGGGGTGGTGCAGGCCTTGACGGCGGCTCCCCGGGACCACTGCGGCGGCGGGAGGCCCGGTCCATCGGCGGGGCGGGAGGAAGGCCGTACCTTGAAGTACCCACCCTCGTAGAGGGTGTTGGGGGGCCCGAAGATCGCCACCTCCCAGTTGTAGAGGTCGGACTCGTCGACCAGGGTGATGCGGAAGCCCTCCACCGGCTCCTCCTGCAGCGACTTCAGCTCCAGCATCAGCGCCTTCTGCGAGCTGCTCATCTGCTGCTGGGCCATGGCGCGGCGCGGCGCGGCGCGGCCCCCGCCGCCCACACGCTCCCACTACCCCACTGCGCTGCCCCGCGGACCCCCGCCCCTCCCCACGCTGACGGCCGCCACCGCCGCCACTTCCTTTTGTGACGGCGCCCGCTCGCCGCTGACCTCAGCGCGCCGCGCCGCGCCCCGCCCCGCCGCACGCCAAGCCGCGCCCCGCCGCGCGCCCCGCCCCTACCGGCGCGCTTAAAGGGGCAGCGCTCCCCGCCACAGCGCCTGTGGGGTGTGTGGGCGAATGGTTCCTGGCGCTGTATCACCTCTCATGGGCCAGGCCTGCATGTCCCCTCCGGCGAGGTCCGGCCCCACGGTGCCTGGTGCGGGGGCCATGGGGCGGGGGAGAAGCCATGTGCTGGGCCGGGAGTGGGACGGAGGGGGCGGTGCTGCGCGGGGGTCACGGGTGAGTACGGCGGGGCACGGCACGGCACGGCCGGCCCACGCTGCTGCGCTGACAGACACGGTCAAAAAAGAGCAGTTTTTGTACAAAGGATAGTTTTTGAGGAGCGACCTTGCATGACCCAACATCCCCTAAAAATCCTGCAGCAACCCCCAAGCAGCAGTAGGAGAGGAATAGGCAGTTACCCCCTCCCACGGGTGTTATTTTCACGTGGCTCCACGGATGTGTGAGGTGCTACAGGCAGAAAATGCAGTTTCGATCCTTCCTCCCGTTCCCCGACACGGTTAAGGGAGAAAAACGTTTGCAGAGGTGGCAAGGTACATCGACCTGTGAACGCGAGCAAGCGCCTCAGACAGTGCTTGCGAGCTCCTATTCCTTATCCAGCCTTTAACGAATAATATAAATATTATTCATTGTAAAAATAAATAAATGAAAATAACAAAGCGATTATCCAGGAGGAGGACAAACAGCGTAGCACAACCCCAGATGGTGCAAATCTGGGTTTCACTTCTGGAAATGTTAATGCATGCACCTGCCCGTCAGCACAAAGGACCACCCAGCTGCGTAAGAAATATCTGGCATGGAGACATAGTTGCAAGCTGGACATCTTATCTCAGCCAGGACAGGAGAAGTAATAAGGACGTAACAGCCCTGACAGAGAAAAGCTGATGCCTATTTCTTGATAAAGAATTAATGTGGTTCTAGCAGGAATAATTTAAATAACTAATAGGCTGTGATGAGTTCTAAATTAATTGTAATGTCCCCCAAAATGTCAGAGTTATTTGAAGGAAATCTCTGTTGTCTGTGGACTTGCAGTCAAATAAAAATTGGGGATGAATAAAAGTGAAAATCGTGTAATGCTTTAATATAAATCTGTGGCATTGGATTA
Organism: Gymnogyps californianus; assembly: GCF_018139145.2. Classification (NCBI taxonomy): domain Eukaryota; kingdom Metazoa; phylum Chordata; class Aves; order Accipitriformes; family Cathartidae; genus Gymnogyps; species Gymnogyps californianus. The sequence continues at coordinate 1,394,284 of NW_026114224.1, read as the reverse complement.
CATGGAGTCCAGGGATGAAATGGTAAAAGACCCTGAGATGCTGCTGTATAGAGAGGGATTGAGGAGTGTTTACTTTAGAGATTACCACCCTGGAGTGAGCTCAGATTTACAGAAAGCTGCTTAATTCTGCTCTCACATCCTCAGCCTGGGGGCTGGAGGGCTGGATCACAAATGCTTGCATGGTCGAAATGCTGTTTGTTGGAGGAGCTCCTCGGTGGCCGGTATGTACCATGCTGGGTGTTTTCTGGTAGGAGCTCAGACCCATGTTCTTCTTATTTATGTCATAGAATAGAATAGAATAGAATAGTTCAGTTGGAAGGGACCTCCAACAATCATCTAGTCCAACTGCCTGACCACTTCAGGGCTGATCAAAAGTTCAAGCATATTATTAAGGGCATTGTCCAAATGCCTCTTAAACACTGACAGGCTTGGGGCATCGACCACCTCTCTAGGAAGCCTGTTCCAGGGTTTGACCACCCTCTTAGTAAAGAAATGCTTCCTAATGTCAAGTCTGAACCTCCCCTGATGCAGCTTTGAACCATTCCCATGCGTTCTATTGCTGGGTACCAGGGAGAAGAGATCAGCACCTCCCTCTCCACTTCCCCTCCTCAGGAAGCTGTAGAGAGCAATGAGGTTGCCCCTCAGCCTCCTTTTCTCCAAACTAGACAAACCCAGAGTCCTCAGCTGCTCCTCATAGGACATGTCTTCCAGCCCTTTCACCAGCCTTGTTGCTCTCCTCTGGACACATTCAAGTACCTTAACATCCTTCTTAAATTGTCTTGGGTTGATGGACATAATGTTTTGTCAGTACGGGATCAGGTTGACTGGCAGGACACGTGGGCTGGGAGCTGCGCTCTCGCTTTGGTGCCAGGCTTCCTGGGTGGTAGGTACTTCCATCACTGTTGGGTTTGGCCAACCATCTCATCTGGGCCACATCTGGGAGGGCTGCAGACACAATGCTCTCAGCAGTGCTCTCTCCAGGAGAGAAAAAGCACTTCACCTCTGCCCGCCACGTCCCACCCAGCCCCATGACGGGGGTCAGCAATGAGTCTTTGGCTTCATTCCTGTTCTTCCCAATCTCAACAGCTTGGTCCCAGCTGCCCATGCTTCATTACTGCTCCCTGCTCCCCAAATCCTATCAGCCCCATTCACACCTCCATCACCACCTCCCAAATGCCCAAGTTTAACGTCACGGCCACCATCATTCCCAAATGCCCCAACCCCAGCACCCACTTACAGCTGCCCCTCCACATGCCCCGTTTCCATTGCTAATGAGTCTAATAATGCATCCAACTCGGAGGGCCACGCTGTGACCTTCCCCAGTTGATGCCAGCCAGCAAGGACCTGCTCCATTAATGCAGCATCCCAGCTCACCGGTCAAACACGGCTTTGCTCAGGCTTGGAGGAAAATGTTGGGTTGATTCAACAGGTGGGAGCCGAGCCCTTTTGGGATTGCGCTGCCCCTATTTCTATGGTAATCGAAACACCTTTCCTTGCAGCCAGCCTCCAGCGCAGGCTTTGTCTGAACCAGCCTAACGCTGGGAGAGATGGGAAAAGCAAAGTTTGGAGCTATTCAGGATTTATCTCCACCTGCTGCCTGTCTCGAATGTTAACGAAAGAGGTAATCATGCAAGGCAGAAAGTAAAGCAAGCCCTGGTGTATTCAATAGGGCAGGCTGAAAATTTTCCATCAGGCCTGCTTTTAGAGAGAATATTGGTCTTTTTCCCCCCAACTTTTTTTTCCCCTCTCCTACAAAAACATCCACTGCTCACAGAAAATAGAAACTGTTGAAACAACAGAGCACTTTGAAGCCTGGGCAGCCCCCTCCGAGGCTCCTGCCTGCATTTCTGCCTGCACTCCTGGGGAGGCTCAGCTGCTCTGCCTGGTGTCCCCTTCCCCTAGACCAGGCTGCCCTGCAGCTGACGTAACTTTTTGACTTATCATATGGCATTTCCCCCTCCTAATCAGCTCTGATATATCTCAATGAAAGGATGAAGCCTTCTCCTCCTCCTCCTTTAGCTGCTCTCCCGCAGATGGTCACTGCCCACCTGCAAGCAGAGCTCTCCATGGAGTGTGCTCTGCCACAAACCGTAGAGTTGTTCTCTCTTCATCTCCATTTTTTTTTCACCTGAAGGAATCGGTTTGTTCTTTGGGCTCAGAGAACAAGAAATAGGGTCTGGTGTAGGAACACGTGGTTCCAGGAAGAAGTCTCACCAGGAGAGGAGAAGGCTACACGTGCCATTAATCCAGCCCCCGGCAGCAGAACTTGTCACTGTAAACTGGACCTCAAGATGCCACCGGCGCCTTATGTAAATCTGAGATGAAAACTTCTCTTCAAGTCCTTTTGCTTTGTTCTCATCTATTTTTAATATCTCTCTTCCTCTTCTCTTTCCTCCTTCCTGCAAGCCGCGTTCATGAAGGATGACAAACTGAGAGTTAACTCCTCTGCTTAGCAACAGCAGAAGCTTTGAAAATGCAAAGCCATCTCAGTGTCACATTAGAGGGTTACTGCCCCGTGAGCTGGCAGAGAGAGGGGACAAGAGGTGGGAAGATGGGGCAGGTCCTGCCTACGCGACTCCGTTCTTGGGGCAGGATCATCTCATGCGATATTCTTTGGCGCTTTATCCAATTTCTTTCCTGAGTGGCTCAAAGGATGAGACATCTGCTCCTTCCTCTAGGAAACCAGACTTGCCTGGGCTAAAAGATGACACCATCTCCTCTCCTGCTGCCTCCTCCCTGCTCCTCTGCTCTGTTGAGGCATCAGCAGGGATCCCAGTGACCCTGGGCTGGACTTTAACACCGTCTCACCCCTGGCACGTCAGATGGATGCTCCTGTGATGGAAAAGATCAGGCAGGGGGTAGGAGCTCTGCTCAGCTCCCCTACGAACTGCTTACAGCCCCCCCCAGAGCCCCTTGTAACTCAAACCACCAACAGCTATTCCTTGGGCTGTACTGAAGCAGAGCAGGACATCTGGAGGTCCACCTCATCACCCTCCTGCCCCAAGGCAGTATCAGCTTGTCCTAAGCAGCCCAAGACATATTTGCCCAACCAGTTCTTTAATATTTGTCCTTCAAACTGCCCAAAGTGGAGATTCACTTGCTCCTAGGTCAACGTGTCCCTGGGCTCAGCTCACCTCCCTGTTAGAGCGCTGTTAGGTCCCCCTCACCCTGAATCTCATCCTGTTTCTTCTTGTCCAGACTATTATGGGGATATGGAAGATAGAGAGAGGGGCCAGGATTATTTCCTCTATCTCCTTCCTGGAGTGCTGTTGCCTAGGCTGGATGCAAATCTCCAGCCAAGGCCATACCGGTGTTGGCAGTGTATCGTTCCCACCGCAGCAGCACATGCTGCCCGTGGGCTGAGGGGAAACACCACTTGGGGCTTTGCAGGCTGGTTTCTCAGCCCCAGAGGAATTGGTGACAGAGGAATCTGGGGTTGCTTCTTTTATTTACACTAGATACCTCGGTCCCAGACCGGAGGGCAGACAAGCACCATGGTGATGGATCTCAGCCCAGGCACTATTGCCCTGTTGCCAAGGAAAGATTTCCCCCAAAAAACTCCCTGAGCATTTAACAAGGGAAATCAAAGTGTAATTCTCTGCTCTGCTGCCCAAGTGAGCAATGCAGCATTATTGCACAGGCTGATCCTCATCTCCCGAAAAAGAGAACGGGTGTACAAGAGTCCTCACCTTCACATTGGCACCTATATAGGTTCCTATATTTGGGGAGCAGAGCATCTGAGTACTCAAGGGAAGCGACTGAGAATCTTTGAGGATAAAGATCTGTCTGAAATTCACCTTTTGGCTCTCTTTCACCTAAAAATGGGGCAAGTCGATCCTCAGGCAGAACTCATCACAGGGATGAAAAGATGCTTTTGAGCATCAGTCGGCAGCATCTGGGTTAATGGGAGCCTCCTGCATCAAAGTAGCCACCAGCAGAGAAATGCAAAGTTTGGAAGATTCAGAAGAAAAATTAAGAGAAAAAAAAAGTTCTTTAGTGGTTTTTTTTAAACCTTATTTTGATTTGCCCTTTTTCCTGCTTGTTTAAATTTGAATGGAATAAAGTTGTCTTTTTTTTTTTTTTTGCCTTTCTACTCTAGTTTACTTCTTTAAAATGAATGAAGTCCATCACAGGGGTTTGATAAAAGAGTGCCATCAAAATGCCTGCTGCTGCTCTCATTCAGCTGATGAATAAATTATAAGTGCATTACAATGCTATTTCAGCTGTGATTCCAGGGCCTGGGGATGGTGACGGCTGTGACCTTATGCCTGTCAGACATTGGTTTGCATTTCCAAAGAGTTTGTGTAACCGACTGTTCAGGTCATCTTACACCTCCCATTCTGGGCTTAGTGTGCAGAAATATCTGAGCCTGTTCAACCTGCCAGCTACAGGGACAGTCCTCCAGCTGCACACAGTGATCTGATTTCTGTTGAAGCCTGAAGTGACCATTGTCATCCTCCAAAGCAGCAATCTGGGGGACATCTCGCTTTATTGATGGGGATGTAACTGAGATATCCATATGGTTTGGTCCCAGCAATAGTTTCTGTGTTGGGGACTGGCGTTTTAGGTTATTCTTGCTGCACAAGACATCCCTGTCTCAAGCATTACGGTGTGGCTGAGACGGCATGGCTATCAGCATCACTGGCACGAGCTGGCGTAGGACCCTGGGTGTGCTCTGGGAGAGGCACCAGCCTAAGCCAACATCCCCGGTGCTTCACCTTCACCTCTGCTGCAGTGTCAGCTCTGCAGGTCCTTCCCTTGAGAGTGGGTGACCATCAAGCAGGGACTCCCGGCTGTCCCCATTCCTGGGGATGAGCCATCTGGGTTAGGCAGGCGCTGGCAGCAGGGTGAAGGAGCCGTAGCCCGTGGAGCAGCTGCTTGGTGGACTCCTGAGTGGGTCCGTCAGACCCTGGTTTTACCTTCAAAGCAGCCAGCTCCTTGTATTTGGGCAGAAGCCACGGTGCGAAGGGACAGCATTTTGCAGAAGGCAAGCGAGGGGGAGGAGGAAGCTCTTCTGGGTCTCACATCGCTCCTGGTTCAGGGGCTGGGTGCACATCAACACCATGATCCGTGCTGGGCTGAGACCTTTCACTTCCAGCACATTATCGGCTGCTATCAGCTGAGCTTATGAGTGCTCTCACTCGCTGCCATACCTCCGGTGGTCTCCATGGGCTGGTCTCCAGCAGCAATGCAGTCATCTTCTGCCAGTAGCTCCATTAAAATGCATGGCCAGCTAGGCTTAGCTGAAGATGCACAGCTCAGGTCCTGCCCAGGGACTTGAAAACTGATCACAAAGAAGAGTTTCCATTAGGAAACAGAGGGAGGGCCAAGTGAGTTGAGCTGGACCTTGTTTTGCCGAGGCTGAATTTGGCCTTTTCATGATCCTTCCCACAACAAATATGAACAGATTCAGAGGAAGGAAACCAAACTGAAGTGTAAGCGCCAAGCCCCAGGCACAGGCAACAGGCTTGGGTGGCTGAACGGTAGAGAGACTCCTTTGGGCGAGAAGGTCCAGAGAGGGGTTGGGGCAGGAGATGTTCCCTTAGAGCCTCCAGCTTCCTATAAAAATGAGATATTCCTCTGCAAAAATGCTTGCAGGGCTCATGTGGCAGATGCAATGTCTCACTCCTCTGTATGCATGGGTAGGCTATGAGCTCTGGAAATCACACTGTGGTGGGTGTGAAGCCCTGCTCAGCAGCATTGGGAAGGGGAAGACCGTTGCACTGGCCCTGCAAACTGCTCTGTGTGCCCGTGTGTGGCGAGGAGGAGGCTGAACTTTCCTGCTGGAGCCTGAATCACCAGGAGGGTAATTAATGCAAATTTCCCAGACAGGCAAACAAGTCTGGAGAAGCCACGCTGCCTGGCCCGAATGCGCTGAGCGGTGCAGTCATCTCCACCCCGGGGCTTGCCGTCCCGTGGAAATTTGGAAAGAGCTTCTAAGGGGTCTGGGAAAAAACAACCAGAAAACCAATGGTCTGGTCTCATAAGGCCGAAACCCTCCAGCATTGTCCGTGTGGGAGAGTGGTGCTCATGCATCCTCCTGGAGAAGGGAGGCCCATGGAGGGATGGGAGCCTCAACACCAGCTTGCAGGGACGAGGGCTCAGGAGGCAATAGCTGGAGGTTGAACGTCTGCCCCTCAGCCCCACCAGCTCCCCTGCACCCATGTCCCCTCCAGCCACCCCTTGCTGGTCCCCCTTGCTCCATTGGCACCCTGTTGCAGACCTTGGGGCAATCCCAGTTATGTCCCTGCCCTTTTTTTTGTGGCTGTGGCTGGAGGGCTCAGCCCTGCAAGAGGGTCCCTGGGGGAGCTGTGGACAGAGGGTGGCTGTGCCCTGTAGGTGCTGTGCCTCAATGCTTTGCTGTGCCACCATCTCAATCCCCATCTACAGCTGCCCGCAGGGCCAGGTAAGTCTCCTCCAGACTCGTTTACCTGCTGGGAGATTTCCATTAATTACCCGCATGCTTCTCCATCCTGCAGGAAACCCCTTGGCCGCACCAACTTGAAGCTCTCAATGCATGGTGGGTTTGGCACATCCCATGTCCTTGTGCCATCTAGCATATCTCAGCATCCTCTGCCTGGCCTGTAGGATGGGTTATTCCTCTTCTCTGAACCTTGGCTGTCGATTCAAGGGCTGGCAGAGCGCAAAGGGAGCCAGCACCAGGCACGCTTGCATCTGGGTGTGCATCAGGGCCAGTCCCCTCTGCAGGAGCATCCCAATTTTAAAGGTGGAGAAGGCTCTGATGCTGCCCAAACTATCAGCTGTGGATTTTATCTCAAATGGGTTTGTTTTGTCTTCACATGGACATCCCAAGGGTCTAGAAGAGTAGGAGGGAAGGAGTTTAAGAGCCAACTCAAGCCTTTGCATCCGGACCCTCATTTGCACAGTGCTTTGAATTAAAATGCTCTTGTTCTTGTCTCTGGTACAGGGTGGGAAATGGGTGGGAGAGGGCGATGCATTCACTGGTGCTGCAGGGGAGGCGTTCAGCTGGTGAGCTGGCTGCAGCCCTGTCCTGTCTGGTCTTCACTCTTCTTATTTCATGAGATAATCAAAGGACCTTTCCTTGCTCTTGCCCCGGGGAAGGAAAAAAAAAAGCTGAATATACTTGCTGGCTGGTGGGAAGGACCAAAAAGGGCAAGTTTTAGCTATTTCCCTCTTCCTGCTGCCCCCCTGGTGTGAGAGGGGGGTGAGTGGGGCAAAGCAGGGAAGCCCCGTGGGGTGGAGGCCTGAAAGCATCTCCCTCCACAGGGAAAACATATGGAGTAGGGCCTGCAAAATGGGAACCAGCAAGCACCTTACAGGGAGCAAATCCTTCCCTTTGCAAAGAAGAAGCCAAAATACCGTGAAGGCCACACAACTTGGATAAAAGCTTTCCTCCATCTCAAGCGTGTTCTTCTCTCAGCATCCATTTTTAATGTATTTCTCTCTTTTTTTTTCTTTAAGTGCAGCGCTGGTGAGCATTGCCAGGGCACTCAGATCCTTCCCTCGGCAGCAGAACACATACTCAGCTTCAGTGTCCTGGTTTCGGCTGGGATAGAGTTAATTTTCTTCCTAGTAGCTGGTATAGTGCTGTGTTTTGGATTTTGTAGGAAAAGAATGTTGATAACACACTGATGTTTTTAGTTGTTGCTAAGTAGTGTTTAGACTAAGTCAAGGATTTTTCAGCTTCTCCTGCCCAGCCAGCAAGAAGGCTGGAGGGGCACAAGAAGCTGGGAGGGGACACAGCCAGGACAGCTGACCCAAACTGGCCAAAGAGCTATTCCATACCATATGACATCATGCCCAGTATATAAACTGGGGGGAGCTGGCTGGGAGGGGGATCGCGGCTCGGGAACTAACTGGGCATCGGTCAATGAGTGGTGAGCAATTGCATTGTGCACCACTTGCTTTGTATAGTTTAATTCTTTTAGTATTACTATTGTCATATTATTATTATCATTATCATTGTTTTTCATTCCTTTCTGTCCTATTAAACTGTCTTTATCTCAACTCACGAGGTTTTTTTTTCCTGATTCTCTCCCCCATCCCACTGGGTGGGGCGGAGTGAGCGAGCGGCTGCGTGGTGCTTAGTTGCCGGCTGGGGTTAAATCACGACAGTCCTTTTTTGGCGCCCAACATGGGGCACGACGGGTTGAGATAACAACAAATCTGACTGGAATGTGTTAGAACAAATTTGTTATAAACATTCATTATATTAGTTCAATAGTTGCTGGTCACAATGTTGATGTATTTGCTCTCAAAGTTGGTGCGCTTGTTCTTAAAGGTGCGTTATGTAATACCTTACTTGCAGTATATGCTCCCTGTTGTGCTGTTTATCACCCGTGGGAACTGGGCCAGGGTTATCATGTTGTTGTACTTTGTAACAGTGGCTTATGATACGATAGAATTGCTGGTCGTGAAACTAATCTGGTATTTGTACTCAGCATTGCCGTCACCTCCGTACTTCGGGAGCCGTCTATCAGAAACTATTAATAATTACACCTTGTACCTTTTCTCCTCGGAGAGCCAAGCCACGGGGGAGACACATTTCTTCAGCTTCCCCTTCTCCTCCAGGCAAATTACAGTAGCTCTTGAGAATTTTGAATATCCTTGGGATGTTCAAACCAGCATGTTCCTATTGCTATGTCTCCTGAATGTGTTCCAGGTCTTGTTTAAGGTTAAACAACTATTTAAGAATACCTTTTGGAAATCTGCCCCGAGGCTTAATAGCCATGGGTGGCATGGCACGTGGGAGAAAATGGGCAGGTATCTAGAGAACTTCTCACCTCCAATGGTTTGGAACTTCACTCCCGAACAACTACAGGACCCTGATAAAGTGATAGACTATCTGAAAGGAAAATGCTGTGGCGATTCCAAAGAGGCACAACTTATCGCACTGTGCTGGGCCCTGGCTAGTATCTACCAAACACTGCTCGATACTGTGCAGCACCCTCAGGGGGAAGGGAGGGAAAACAGACCAACAGGCACTGCGGCTACTCCAACCCCTGCGACAGGCGCTGCGGCTGAACCAGAGAACCAACCTGTGCCAGTATCAGTCGCCCCTGTACAGAAGAAGAAATATACAAAAAAATCAGTTCGTTTAACGAAGAATGAAGATGAACCAGGGTCATCACGAGAACAGGAGGAAGAGGCAGAACCAGAAGTAATCACCCGGTCCCTATCCCTGAGTGAGCTGCGGGATATGCGAAAAGATTTCAGCCGTCGTCCAGGCGAGCACATTATCACCTGGCTGCTCCGATGCTGGGACAATGGGGCTAGTAGCCTGGAATTAGAGGGTAGGGAAGCCAAGCAGCTGGGATCACTTGCTAGGGAAGGTGGCATTGATAAGGCGAGTGGAAAAGGGACACAAGCCCTCAGCCTCTGGAGGCGACTTCTATCGGGCATGAGGGAAAGGTACCCCTTCAAGGAAGATGTTGTATGTCACCCAGGCAAGTGGACCACCATGGAAAGAGGTATTCAGTACCTGAGGGAATTAGCCGTGTGGGAGATGATTTATTATGACCCGGACAGTTCACAATTACCCAGAGATCCAGATGAAGTTCAATGCACACGACCCATGTGGCGGAAGTTTGTACGGAGCGCACCATCATCGTATGCCAACCCATTGGCAGTACTAACTTGGAAAGACGAAGAGGCACCGACAGTGGATGAAATGGCTCGCCAACTCTGGCAATATGAAGAAAATCTCTCTTCCTCCCTACGAGCCTGTGTCTCGGCTGTGGAAAAACTGTCCGAAAAGTCCGAAAAACTGATCGAACTGATCAAAAAGTCCTACTCCCCACCTGTACAGACCAATATCTCAGCTATTAGGAGTGAGCATTCCTCTGATCAAGAGAGAGAATATAGAAGGTATATACCACGGGGTACCCTGTGGTTTTACCTGCGTGACCACGGAGAGGACATGAGGAAGTGGGATAGAAAACCTACCTCGACCCTAGATGCACGGGTACGTGAATTGAAAGGAAAAACAACCAGAAAAGGGGATTCTTCCAGGAAAGATGCCGCTCCGGTTGCCAGACAAAGTAGAAGGGCTTCTGACCCTCTTGAAGGGACCTCTAAGTCATTTTTACAAGAAGTGAGTAACAAATACTCTGACCAGGATTAGAGGGGCCCTGCCTCCAGCCAGGTGGAGGAAAGGGACAACCGGGTTTATTGGACTGTGTGGATTCGATGGCCTGGCACATCACACCCACAGGAGTATAAGGCTCTAGTGGATACCGGTGCACAGTGTACTCTAATGCCATCAAGCTATAAAGGGGCAGAACCCATTTGTATTTCTGGGGTGACAGGGGGATCCCAACAGCTAACTGTATTGGAGGCTGAAGTAAGCCTAACTGGGAATGAGTGGCAGAAACACCCCATTGTGACTGGCCCAGAGGCCCCATGCATCCTTGGCATAGATTATCTCAGGAGAGGGTATTTCAAGGACCCAAAGGGGTACCGGTGGGCCTTTGGTATAGCTGCCTTGGAGACAGAGGGAATTGAACAGTTGTCCACCTTACCTGGTCTCTCTGAGGACCCTTCGGTTGTGGGGTTGCTGAGGGTCGAAGAACAACAGGTGCCAATCGCTACCACAAGGGTGCACTGGCAGCAATATCGCACCAACCGAGACTCCCTGATTCCCATCCATACGCTGATTCGTCGACTGGAGAGCCAAGGAGTGATCAGCAGGACTCGCTCACCCTTTAACAGCCCCATTTGGCCAGTGCGAAAGTCTAATGGAGACTAACAGTAGACTATCGTGGCCTGAATGAAGTCATGCCACCGCTGAGTGTAGCCGTACTAGACATGCTAGAACTTCAATATGAACTGGAGTCAAAGGCAGCCAAGTGGTACGCCACAACCGATATCGCTAATGCATTTTTCTCAATCCCTTTGGCAGCAGAGTGCCGGCCACAGTTTGCTTTCACTTGGAGGGGCGTCCAGTACACCTGGAATCGACTGCCCCAGGGGTGGAAACACAGCCCCACCATTTGGCATGGACCAATCCAGAATGCACTGGAAAAAGGTGGAGCTCCAGAACACCTGCAATACATTGATGACATCATCGTATGGGGCAACACAGCAGAAGAAGTTTTTGAGAAAGGGGAGAAAATAATCCAAATCCTTCTGGAAGCTGGTTTTGCCATAAAACAGAGTAAGGTGAAGGGACCCGCACAGGAGATTCAGTTTTTAGGAATAAAATGGCAAGATGGACGTCGTCACATCCCAATGGATGTGATCAACAAAATAGCAGCTATGTCTCCACTCACTAGTAAACAGGAAACACAAGCTTTCTTAGGTGTTGTAGGTTTTTGGAGAATGCCTATTCCAAATTACAGTCTGATTGTAAGCCCTCTCTATCAAGTGACCCGGAAGAGGAACGATTTTAAATGGGGCCCTGAGCAACAACAAGCCTTTGAACAGATTAAACGGGAGATAGTTCATGCAGTAGCCCTTGGGCCAGTCCGGGCAGGACCAGATGTTCAAAATGTGCTCTACACCGCAGCCGGGGAGAATGGCCCTACATGGAGTCTCTGGCAGAAAGCACCAGGGGAGACCCGAGGTCGTCCTCTAGGGTTTTGGAGTCAGGGATATCGAGGATCTGAGGCCTGCTATATTCCAACTGAAAAGGAGATATTAGCAGCATATGAAGGAGTTCAAGCCACTTCAGAAGTGGTTGGTACTGAAACACAGCTCCTATTAGCACCCCGACTGCCGGTGCTGGGCTGGATGTTCAAAGGGAAGGTCCCTTCTACACATCATGCAACTGATGCTACATGGAGTAAGTGGGTTGCACTGATCACACAATGAAGTCGAATAGGAAACCCCAGTCGCCCAGGAATTCTGGAAGTGATCACAGACTGGCCAGAAGGCAAAGATGTTGGAATATCTCCAGAGGAGGAGGTAACGCGTGCTGAAGAGGCCCCACTGTATAATAAACTGCCAGAAAATGAGAGGCAATATGCCCTGTTCACTGATGGGTCCTGTCGCATTGTGGGAAAGCATTGGAGGTGGAAGGCGGCTGTATGGAGTCCTATGCGACAAGTTGCAGAAACTGCAGAAGGAGAAGGTGAATCGAGTCAGTTTGCAGAGGTGAAAGCCATCCAGCTGGCTTTAGACATTGCTGAACGAGGAAAATGGCCAATACTTTATCTCTATACTGACTCATGGATGGTGGCAAATGCTCTGTGGGGGTGGTTGCAGCAATGGAAGCAGAGTAACTGGCAACGCAGAGGTAAACCCATCTGGGCTGCCCCACTGTGGCAAGATATTGCTGCCCGGCTAGAGAACCTGGTTGTGAAAGTACGTCATGTAGATGCCCACGTACCCAAGAGCCGGGCCACTGAAGAACATCAAAACAATCAACAGGTAGACAAGGCTGCTAGGATTGAAGTAGCTCAGGTAGATCTGGATTGGCAGCATAAGGGTGAATTATTTTTAGCTCGGTGGGCCCATGACACCTCAGGCCATCAGGGAAGAGATGCAACATATAGATGGGCTCGTGATCGAGGGGTGGATTTGACCATGGACACTATCGCACAGGTTATCCATGAATGTGAAACATGCGCTGCAATCAAGCAAGCCAAGCGGTTAAAGCCTCTGTGGTATGGAGGACGATGGCTGAAATATCAATATGGAGAGGCCTGGCAGATTGACTATATCACACTCCCACAAACCCGCCAAGGCAAGCGCCATGTGCTTACAATGGTGGAAGCAACCACTGGATGGCTGGAAACATATCCCGTGCCCCATGCCACTGCCCGGAACACTATCCTGGGCCTTGAGAAGCAAATCTTATGGCAACATGGCACCCCAGAAAGAATTGAGTCAGACAACGGGACTCATTTCCGAAACAATCTCATAGACACCTGGGCCAAAGAGCACGGCATTGAGTGGGTGTATCACATCCCCTATCATGCACCAGCCTCTGGGAAAATCGAGCGATACAATGGATTGTTAAAGACGACATTGAGAGCAATGGGTGGTGGGACCTTCAAACATTGGGATACACATCTAGCAAAGGCCACCTGGTTAGTCAACACTAGAGGATCTGTCAATCGAGCTGGCCCTGCCCAATCAGAACTTTTACGTACTGTAGAAGGGGATAAGGTCCCTGTAGTGCACATAAAAAATATGCTAGGGAAGACAGTCTGGGTTACTCCTGCCTCAGGCAAAGGCAAACCCATTCGTGGGATTGCTTTTGCTCAAGGACCTGGGTGCACTTGGTAGGTGATGCGGAAGGATGGGGAAGTCCGATGTGTGCCTCAAGGGGATTTGATTTTAGGTGAGAACAGCCAGTGAATTAAATTGTATGATGTTAATTGCTATATAACCCTGCCACTGTATGTCATCATTACTATAGTTGTTATATGCTATATCAATAGTATTACAGTAAGAATTATCTAGATTAATGAAGAATGAACTTTGATAAAACCAAGCGAAGTGCAGTAGTGATGGAACCAGGACTGACTGCAGCATGCAACAATCCAACACCACACACCATCCTCCTGCTGCGCCCAATGTCACCTGCCCGCTGCACTGCACCAAAGCTGGATCCTGCTCTGCCGACTGAGCGGACTTCACACCATCCCTCCTGCCCAGACAGACTGTTATGATAGATGGAGCCCAAAGTCATGGACTGAATGAACTCAACGAACATTTTAAATGGACATGTTAAAGGCTTATACATTAAGGGAATGATATCTGTGTGTATATGTATTAAAAGGCAGCAAAAGTGGTGGTGATTAATTGAAAATGCATTGGGAAGTGTGGGACCTGGACATGATGCAGATGGTATAGAATAAGGGGTGGATACTGTCCTGGTTTCGGCTAGGACAGAGTTAATTTTCTTCCTAGTAGCTGGTATAGTGCTGTGTTTTGGATTTTGTAGGAAAATAATGTTGATAACACACTGATGTTTTTAGTTGTTGCTAAGTAGTTTTTATACTAAGTCAAGGATTTTTCAGCTTCTCCTGCCCAGCCAGCAAGAAGGCTGGAGGGGCACAAGAAGCTGGGAGGGGACACAGCCAGGACAGCTGACCCAAACTGGCCAAAGAGCTATTCCATACCATATGACATCATGCCCAGTATATAAACTGGGGGGAGTTAACTGGGAGGGGGATCGCGGCTCGGGAACTAACTGGGCATCGGTCAACGAGTGGTGAGCAATTGCATTGTGCACCACTTGCTTTGTATAGTTTAATTCTTTTAGTATTACTATTGTCATATTATTATTATCATTATCATTGTTTTTCATTCCTTTCTGTCCTATTAAACTGTCTTTATCTCAACTCACGAGGTTTTTTTTTTCCTGATTCTCTCCCCCATCCCAGGGGTGGGGGGGCAGTGAGCGAGCGGCTGCGTGGTGCTTAGCTGCCGGCTGGGGTTAAACCACGACATTCAGAAATGCAGAGTTTTTCACTAGAGTGAGACATATTTTCATTTACCTGATCACTTATGAGCAAAAGAAGTTAGAAGGGAGGGTTTAGTAACATCATGCCTAGCTTGTCCTCTAACAGTATAAAGCTGTTCCTTCCAGAGCTGTCTCCAGTTCAGCTTGACTTGTTCATAGGGCATTTTTCTGGTTTAGTTTTCATATATGTGAAAATACTGTCCCATTCATTCTGCTGCCCTATTCTCCTTTTTGTTTACACTCATCAACATCACATCTTTCACATATATATGAAATATATATACATATATGTTTCTTTCACATCTACTTGCTGTCTAAAAATTCGTGAAAGCTGTCGAAGGATCTGAAAAAAGAGCACAATGAAAATACCCTGCTGTTACTCTTAATATTCTGATGATTAATAAATAATAAAAAACATTCAAGTAATATTTTATCTGGGGCTCTCAGAAAACAGGACATGGAATATATATAACCTGTGAGGCTCCCAGCCATTCTCATCCTTGGAGGTATTTCCAAAGGCTTGGCAAAGCAGGAGAAAACAAGAGGCTTCTCACTTACTGAATCATAGAATCATAGAATGGTTTGGATTGGAAGGGACCTTTAAAGGTCATCTAGTCCAACACCCCTGCAATGAGCAGGGACATCTTCAACTAGATCAGGTTGCTCAGAGCCCCATCCAACTTGACCTTGAATGTTTCCAGGGATGGGGCATCTACCGCCTCTCTGGGTGTCCTGGTTTCAGCTGGGATAGAGTTAATTTTCTTCCTAGTAGCTGGTACAGTGCTGTGTTTTGGATTTAGTGTGAGAATGATGTTGATAACACGCTGATGTTTTAGTTGTTGCTAAGTAGGGCTTATCTTAAGGATTTTTTTCAGTTTCCCATGCTCTGCCAGCAAGCAGGTGTGCAAGAAGCTGGGAGGGAGCACAGCCAGGACAGTTGACCTGAACTAGCCAAAGGGATATTCCATACCATGGAACATCATGCCCAGTATATAAACAGGGGGGAGTTGGCTGGGAGGGGCGGATCGCTGCTCGGGCATTGGTCAGCGGGTGGTGAGCAATTGCATTGTGCATCACTGGGGTTTTTTCTTCCCCCCGCCTTCTTTTTTTGTTATATTTCTTTTCATTATTATTATTATTATTATTATTATAATATTTCATTATTATTATTGTTAGTATTATATTTTACTTTAGTTATTAAACCATTCTTATCTCAACCCACGAGTTCTGCCTTCTTTCCCAGTTCTCCTCCCCATCCCACTGGGAGCGGGGAGGGGGAGTGAGGGAGCGGCTGTGTGGTGCTTAGCTGCTGGCTGGGGTTAAACCACGACACTGGGCAACCTGTTCCAGTGTTTCACCACCCTCATTGTAAAAAATGTCTTCCTTATATCTAGTGTGAATCTACCCTCTTTTACTTTAAAACCATTACCCCTTATCCTATTGCTACAGGCCCTATTAAAAAGTCTGTCCCCATCTTTCTTGTAAGCCCCCTTTAAGTATTGAAGGGCCACAATAAGGTCTCTCTTCTCCAGGCTAAAGAACCCCAACTTTCTCAGCCTTTCCTCATAGGAGAGGTGTTCCAGCCTTCTGATCATTTTTGTGGCCCTCCTCTGGACCCACTCCAACAGGTCCATGTCCTTCTTGTACTGGGGACCCCAGAGCTGGACGCAGTACTCCAGGTGGGGTCTCACCAAAGCGGAGTAGAGGGGCAGAATCACCTCCCTCGACCTGCTGGCCAAGCTTCTTTTGATGCAGCCCAAGATACGGTTGGCTTTCTGGGCTGCAAGCGCACGTTGCCGGCTCATGTGCAGTTTTTCATCCACCAGTATCCCCAAGTCCTTCTCTGCAGGGCTGCTCTCAATCCCTGCATCCCCCAGCCTGTATTGATACCAGGGGTTGCCCCGACCCAGGTGCAGGACCTTGCACTTGGCCTTGTTGAACCTCATGAGGTTCACATGAGCCCACTTCTCTAGCTTGTCCAGGTCCCTCTGAATGGCATCCTGTCCCTGACTGTGTTTCTTGGGCATCAGGTTGGCAATGTGGCCGGCAGCATTTTATTGACATTGGAGGTGGCTGCAGAGCGAGACCCAAGACTTCGAGGACTCTCTGCTGGCACTGACACTGGCTTCACAAGAGATACTTTGCACACAGAGAGAGGGATGGTAACGCTTTGCAAAACCCTTGGTGTGAAGATGGTATTCTTTCCATTCGGTGGTTGTACACTAATATGGGGGTAATGGAGGGCTTGAAGACTTGGAGGCTGTTTTGGGGGGCAATGGACTTGTCTCTAAGACACAGACATGAGAGCAGCCCAAAAGATGGAAAGGTGCTACCATCCATTGGGATGACTCTGAATCCAGCTCCTACTGGTGCTTTCACCGTCCAACTCTTAGGGCATCTTGGTCATGAAGACCCTGAAGATATTGCACATGCCGTGCCCTGCTCACCCCTTCAGAGCCCGACCCTGCAGCTGGGTCTGAAGCAGCCAGGCTGGGCTGTGCCTGCTCGGGGTATGTATTAATCACTCTGAACATTTTCCTTTTTGATCTTGTTTTCCTGCGCCACAGGAACGAAAAAGATTTGGAAATTCTCACCACCAGGTCACGGGCTGGATTCCTTCTGCCCTCGCCTTATCTCATGGCCTTCAGGCTTGGTTTCTCGGCTTGAGAGCCAGCAGCTGGTGCTCTATCAAAGCGCTGCACCGAGCAATTCCCCCGCCGTCGCCCTATCTCCAGGGACCTGCCTGCATGGGTCCCGCTGGGCGCTATCTCCTTTCCCCACCTGCTGGGTGCCACGTGTCCCCCCCCGGACCTCATGTCTCCAGGAGATGCTTTGCAGAGCACGGCAGCAAGATCTTGGGGCAGATTCACGCAGGTGGATAACAAATTTATCACGACCGACGCCGCATTTCAGCGCTGGGCACTTCTATATTCTTAAATATAGAAATGGCCCCCAATGGCCTGTCTAGTCCAGCACCTCTCTTCGTGGAAGTCCACCCTTGGAAGTGCATAAGGACAAGTGATACTTCCCCAGAATATTTCCTTGACCTCCGACATTTTTTTGTGACTCAGACTCCCTGAGTCAGAGGTGTCCTTGTATTTAATGGTCTTCAGTAGATTTTTCTCCTGTGAATTTGTTTAGTTATTTTTGAAGCCGGGTAAATTTTAAGCGTTTGCAACATCCTGTGGCAAACAGGTGTCCAATCTAATGACCTGTTTGGGTGCAGAATCATTTCCTTTGGTTTGTTTTGATCCTGCCACCTGCTCGTTTTTTTGATGCCCTCATCCTCACGGTGGAGAAGACGATGGGTGGTCCTTTTCTATCCAACCACACTCTGCCCCTTGTAATTTTACAGGCTCTACCATAACCTTTCCCATGGATGTCTTTTGGGGACAGAAGAGTCCCAGCCTGTGCAGCTGTTCCTCCTATGGACACAGAGACCTTATGGTGTTATGATCACCTGAAGATGGTTTCCCTTTTGTCTCCATCCCTTTCATAATAAGCACCATGAGTCTTAGGTACACCCCCCCAGATTATTTAAAAGACAAATCAAAGGAAAATGCCCCAAAGCAAGATGTCCACCATCTCCCAGGTGACTTCAAATTGTCCCATGCCCGTATTTTCTCCCCTGGGTGCTGCTGCTGTCCTCACCCAGACTGCAAGACCTGCTGCCTGGGGGATCTGTCTCTTTGTGTTTCCTCCTACATCAGGCACAGGGCAGGCAAAGGAAACCCCAAATGACAGCAGAGTCATTCCTCTCCAGCATAAAACTTGGGTGCAGTAACCAGCCTGTTTCAGGACAGAGGCTCATCACTCGGGGGGCAAGGAAGCCTTCTGCTCATGGCTTGGTAACCCACAGCAGGGCAGGATGGGGTATCCAAGCGAGAGCATCCAGCTGGGAGTTTCAAGCATGCCTGTCACCCCTGGGTCTGGGCATTTGGGATTTTCAGATCCACCTGGAGGTTAGACAGCACAAAGCCCTCAGCTCCTTCTGCAGCCTTCAGGGCCTTCAGGAGGCAGCTGGCCTCACCCCGTGTTCCCCTGACTCATCTCAGGGCATGTCTCTCCCGGGTGTGTAAGTAAGGGCAGGTAACTCCTACCCTTTGAGCTCAAACCAGGCTAAAGGGCAGCAAAGCAGATTTGCCCAGATTCCCCAAAACTGGTGCCCAGTTTTTGTTTTGGTGGAAGGACCCTAATGTAGACCTCAAAGGGGTCTTCCCTGATGGGGAAGCCATCTCTAACCTCAGCAGATGACAGCTCTGGCTCACAGAGCAGCCTTGCAGGGGTTGTAGGGGCCGGGGAAGAGGGGTTCATCCCAGCCCAAAGCCAGGGTGTTCCTCTCTGTCCTTCCAGCCCCAAAGCACCCCGTGGGTGAGGCCACATGCTTGGGACTCATCCCTGCGGAGAAGGAGGCCCAGGAGAACAGCCTTAACACCCACAGGGTAAGACTTTTGCAAGATGTTCCTGGAGTGGCAGAGCTTTGAAGCTCGTTGCTGGTAGCACCCTCTCGTGTGGAGTCTTGGGTGGCTAGTAATGTGGTTCAGCGCACCTCGCTATCTTCCTCCCAGTGGAGGAAGACTTTGGTCTTTCTCCTCCTCCCAGCTGAGCTGCCTAATTCCACAAAACATCTCTGAAACACCCACATCTGGGGGTGAAGCTGCCCCCCTGGGTTCAAAACCACGAACGAGGAGGGATCTGACAGAGACAGACAACACAGTTGCATAATCTCTGTTTCCGTGGGAAGCGAGAGCAAAGTGGAGAACTGTGAGGGAGTTTCCTGAATGCCCATGTCAGCTCTGATTCAGCTTTCCTGCACCCCAGCAAACCCCGCTGCTGCCCTGCCTCAGTTTCCCCATCAGGCAAATGAGGATGGACCATACCTGTCTTGAAGAGTCATTGGGATGGGGGAGCTGGGACAAAGAAAAAAAGGGTCAGAGCTGTTAAATCTGAGCCAGGTGTGCTTGAAGATTTCAATTAATCAAGTCATCATCATCATCATCACCTCTGCTGACGTTTGCCCAGTGCCACGTGGGTTGGGTTTGGCTGAAACAGAGGGCACTCACACTGCCAGGCGGTTTGGCACTCGGAGGTTTAAGCCATGAATAAATAAACACTGCATTTGCATGTTCCTGGCTCTCTCCACTCCATCTAGTTTCAGGAGCTGCCCTGGAGATTGAATTTTTATTTTTTGGGGGGAAAACAGCACTATTCTGCTGCAGGGAGATTGCCAAGGGCTGCTTTGGTGGGACAGACAAGGCAAACCAACCATCGCTGATAAAACATGGCACGACTGCAAGAGGAAAGGGGGCAGAGCTTTTCCCCTCCCTCAGTGTCTCCAATGTGATTTTTGGAGGCTGCAGGTTGTTTCTTACTATCAGAAAAAAAAGAAAAGAATTTCTCCTCCTTGTTGATATGCGTAAAGCCCACAGCAACAGCCGAGAAATCAGATAAATTCACTCTCTAGCCTGTCGCAGAAAGCAAACAAAAGCAACCAGAAAATAAAACCAAGGTAAACAAAACAATCTATGCAAAAAGCAAATTGGCGATTTAAAAGGAGGCAAAATATTGCTAGCATGTTACGAAACATATCAACTTCCCATTAGTTCTCTTTGTGTAATTCAAGTCACCACAGTTTTGAGATAAAGCTGCCAGAGCCACTGACTTTGGACAATCAAAATCAGTCTCTCCCTCTCCACCCCTGACCTATATGTATGGATTGGTTTAGTCCTCTTTGAATTTTTGACCTTTTAGGCTTTTTTTTTTGCCTAAGGATGAGTGTATAACACACCCTCCCAGCGTATGACCCACTGAGGAGGGCTCCAGCTGTCGTACCATCCTGTGAACCCTGGCTTTACCCTCGTAAAGCCTTGGAGCCACTGCTGCTGCTGGTGGGGGGATGCAAAGTGGCTGCTCCATCCCCATGCAGACAGTTGAGGCTTAATGAACCAGGTGCGACTTAACGAACCATCATCCATCCAAGCAACGAGTGATGATTGAGGCTCGTTTTAATCAACGTGGCGCTGTATTGCCTGGGTGGTCCCCAAGCGCCAGGAGGGACCTTGGCATCCCTCTGACCCCATCCCATGGGCGAGGAGCTGGCAGTGTCCAAGCCAGGAGCTGGGCTCCAGCTCTCCTGGGACATTTTTTATTTCAGTGGCTGCCAGGAATGTGCTGGGTGCCTGCCTGAATCTGGGGGTGAAGCCCTTGGGGTTTTGTTTAAAGCTTCAATGGCTACAAACATCTCCTTTACCCTATTTCTTTGCCCTGATGAAGTCCCCCACTTCTTGGCCATCATGAAGATTGCTCGTTAGCTACATGTTTCTGTGATATGGCCATACTTGGGATGGACAGTCAAACATCACAGGAGTGCTTTCTTGTGTCATTACCCTGTGTGCCAGATTATTTTTGTCTGGGAGTTACAAATGACTCTATCATGCGTTAATACTTGAGAATTTGAAGCACTTGAAAGTACTTTAGAAACCAAAGGGAGGAACTATTTAATCCTACAATGAAATGCAGATTCTGCTGGGGTGGGACAGAACCGCCTCTCCCCAGGAGAAGCAAGAAACCCCATCAAATCTGGGTAAAGCTGCTGGGAGGGATTGGCTGGGCAATGAGAAGTGCCACATCTCTGCATGGCTGGACCGTGGCTTTCTGCCTCACTCTAGACACTATTGCTGAGATCAGGTTTTGGGGGGCTTGGAAAAAAACCAGCTGTGGCCATGGGGTGGCCAAGGGGGGTTAGAGATGGATGCAAAGGTCTGGTGGGGAGAGCGCTAGGCAGGAGCTGGCTTTGCCCGCGGGGAAGCATGAGACATCCACGGGTGGTGCTGACCTCGGGGACGTGCCGAGGTTTTAGCTTGAGGTTTAGCTCCCCACAGCCACCATGGGACTGGAGCATTTCTGCAGCAGCAGTGTTTGCAGAAAGGCCCCGGGGTGGGATGAGGCAGTGCAGAGGGAGGGCGGACGCAGCACGAGCTGGGGTCAACGTGATGACTAAACCTGCTCAGCAGCCCCATCCAACCATAGCCCCTTCCCGCCGGCTGTGCGTGATGCCAGCGGCATTCCCAGGGTGGGAGCAGAGGGAGCAAGGATGTGTGTGCATGTGGGTGTGTGCACGGGTGTGCACTTGTGCACAGCAGTTTGAGCCGCGTGGTCGAGGGCATCAGCACCGCGGTGGGCTGAGGTTTGGAGGTGCTCAGATTTTTGAGAGATGCTCCCAGGAAAGGCAGTGCTGAGCAGCCATATGCCTCCCCATGCTCCTGACGGCCCCTCCACCAGCTCAGCGGGTTCAAAGGCTGCGGGCAGGAGGTTGCCAGGCTGGGATCTAGCACCCTGTTTGCAAACGGCTTTGGCAGGCTGAAGGCACTTGGGTCCCCTCGAAAAAAAAATGCGGGAATCATGTCTGCAAATCACCAGCAGGCTTTTTGTTTTGCCAAGTGTAAAGGGATGGTGGGGAGTAGCAACCCCCTTTTTCTTCTGCAACTCCCCCTTTTTGGGACACCAGAGATCCCCACCGGTGGTTCAATACCACCAATGGCTCTCCTTGTATCCCATGTGTATTGGGTTTGCGTGGCAAGGTTTTGATAGCGGGGGGGCTATAGGGGTGGCTTCTGTGAGAAGCTGCTAGAAGCTTCCCCTATCTCCGATAAAGTTAATGCCAGCGGGTTCCAAGACGGACCCGCCGCTGGCCAAGGCCGAGCCAATCAGCAACAGTGGTAGCGCCTCTGTGATAACATATTTAAGAAAGGGAAAAAAAAGTTACAGGGGAGTAGCAGTTGCAGCCAGAGAGAGCGGAATGAGAAGATGTGAGAGAAACAACCCTGCAGACACCAAGGTCAGGGAAGAAGGAGGGGGAGGAGGTGCTCCAGGCGCCGGAGCAGAGATTCCCCTGCAGCCCGTGGTGAAGACCATGGTGAGGCAGGCTGTCCCCCTGCAGCCCATGGAGGTCCACAGTGGAGCAGATATCCACCTGCAGCCCATGGAGGACCCCATGCCGGAGCAGGTGGATGCCTGAAGGACGCTGTGACCCTGTGGGAAGCCCATGCTGGAGCAGGCTCCTGGCAGGACCTGCGGACCCATGGCCCCGTGGAGAGAGGAGCCCACGCTGGAGCAGGTTTGCTGGCAGAACTTGTGACCCTGTGGGGGACCCACGCTGGAGCAGTCTGTTCCTGAAGGACTGCACCCCGTGGATGGGACCCATGCTGGAGCAGTTCGTGAAGAACTGTAGCCCATGGGAAGGACTCATGTTGGAGAAGTTCGTGAAGGACTGTCTCCCGTGGGAGGGACCCCACGCTGGAGCAGGGAAAGAATGTGAGGAGTCCTCCCCCTGAGGAGGAAGGAGCGGCAGAAACAACATGTGATGAACTGACCCAAACCCCCTTTCCCCGTCCCCCTGCACCGCTCGGGGGGGGGAGGAGGTAGAGAAAATAAGGAGTAAAGTTAAGCCTGGGAAGAAGGGAGGGGTGGGGGGAAGGTGTTTTAAGATTTGGTTTTATTTCTCATTATCCTGCTCTGATTTGACTAGTAAAAAATTAAACTAATTTTTCCCCAAGTCGAGTCTGTTTTGCCTGTGACGGTAATTGGTGAGTGATCTCCCTGTCCTTATCTCAACCCACGAGCCTTTCGTTTTATTTTGTTTTCTCCCCTGTCCAGTTGAGGAGGGGGAGTGATAGAGCGGCTTTGGTGGGCACCTGGCATTTAGCCAGGGTCAACCCACCGCAGCATGGGACAGTCCTGCTCCACCAGCATGGATGAACCAAGTGAGGAACAGATGGAAACAGAAATAACCCAATGGGGACAGGGAAAAAACTCAGCCCCAGCCTGTTGGTCCCACCAGTGCTGTTATCTCATGGGAGGTATTTCTGGTATCGATACAGGCTGGGGGATGCAGGGATTGAGAGCAGCCCTGCAGAGAAGGACTTGGGGATACTGGTGGATGAAAAACTGCACATGAGCCGGCAACGTGCGCTTGCAGCCCAGAAAGCCAACCGTATCTTGGGCTGCATCAAAAGAAGCTTGGCCAGCAGGTCGAGGGAGGTGATTCTGCCCCTCTACTCCGCTTTGGTGAGACCCCACCTGGAGTACTGCGTCCAGCTCTGGGGTCCCCAGTACAAGAAGGACATGGACCTGTTGGAGTGGGTCCAGAGGAGGGCCACAAAAATGATCAGAAGGCTGGAACACCTCTCCTATGAGGAAAGGCTGAGAAAGTTGGGGTTCTTTAGCCTGGAGAAGAGAGACCTTATTGTGGCCCTTCAATACTTAAAGGGGGCTTACAAGAAAGATGGGGACAGACTTTTTAATAGGGCCTGTAGCAATAGGATAAGGGGTAATGGTTTTAAAGTAAAAGAGGGTAGATTCACACTAGATATAAGGAAGACATTTTTTACAATGAGGGTGGTGAAACACTGGAACAGGTTGCCCAGAGAGGTTGTAGATGCCCCATCCCTGGAAACATTCAAGGTCAAGTTGGATGAGGCTCTGAGCAACCTGATCTAGTTGAAGATGTCCCTGCTCATTGCAGGGGTGTTGGACTAGATGACCTTTAAAGGTCCCTTCCAATCCAAACCATTCTATGATTCTACATCGGCTGATTCTACACCGGCTCATCCCTGTGTGGGGTGGCAGGCTGTGTGCCCCCGCGTGGTTTCCCTTTGTGTGGAGCGAAGGGATGAGTTGTGGCTGTTGCCCTGGGGTTGGTGGCCACAGATCTTCAGGGGTTTGGGGTTGACTGTGTAGGACACAGCATCAGGTATTTGAGTGGCTTGGCCATCTATGTGATGGCAGCCAGAGGCTGTGTCGTGGCTTCTGTAGTGCAATGTAGATGTTTTAAAGGAAGTATGCATGTTATTTTGGGGAGTTTTGACATTTTTAAGATGCCACTGTAGTATTTTGACAGTGGTGTCTGTATAGCTGGTGTTGATGCGGGATTTCCCCAGGGGTACGTTGATGCCAGCTTGCCGTCCATCTGTGCCTCTCAGGAAAGCAGGAGCTCTGGGATGCCATGCTGAGAAGATGCTGGCACACAGAGCTTGGGGATGTTCACCCTCGGTGAGAAATCACCCGGGAATGGCTTCACCTGGACTGGGAAACACCAGATTCCTGGGGACGGAATCAGGGGAAGGATTCCTCTGATTCCCCAGGGGTTTCCAGGCGGCGAGGATGAAGCACGTCTGGAAGAGGGAGCCCGGCAGTGGGTGGGTAGGTGGGGCCACGCTGCGGCTCTTTGGGCAAGGTGGGATGGTGGGAGGTGCGTGACGCCTGCGAGGGCGGGCGCGGGGTGTGGAATGCTGTAAAATATTTTTTTATTATTAGTAGTAGTATTAGCATTGTAGGATGGGGCGTAATTAATGACTCACTAGGTGCTGAAATACTTTATTTAATAAACCTGTTCTGGGAAAGGTGTCACTGGCCCTGTTTCCTGCTGCAGGGCTGGCCGGACTGCCTGGCTGCCCCAAGGTGGCACGTCCAGGAGCTGACCTGCCCCAGTCTCCCCGGCCCCCCTAACCCTCCCCCCTCCTGGCACCCCCAGGTCCCCAGGCCCCCCTGGCTCCAGCAGAGCTGGCAGCTTCTTGCTGTGGCTCTGTGTGTGTGAGTGCATGTGTCTGTAGGTGTGTGTATGTAGGTTCGTGTGTATGTGCATGTGTGTGTGTGTATGTTTGTATTTGTGTGTGCATATGTATGTGTGTATATGTGCGTGCAAATGTGTGTGTATGTGTGCATATGTGTGTGTGCATATGTGTGTTTGTGTACATATGTATGTGTGTGCATGTGTATGCATGCATATGTGTGTGTATGTGTGCATATGTGTATGTGTGCATATGTATGTGTAGGGGTGTGTAGGAGGTGTGTGTGCATATGTGTGTGCATGTGTATATATATGTGTATGTGTATGTGTGTATCTGTGTGTGTGTTTATGTGTACACATGTGTATGCGTGCATGTGTGTGCATGTGCATTGAGGTATATGTGTGAGTAGGGGGTGTGTGTATATAAATATGTGTTTGTGTGCGTGCATGGGTTTGTGCAGTTGTATTTGTATATATGTTAAGTGTTTGCATGTGCATATGTGTGCATATGTGTATGTATCTGTGTGTGTGTGTATGTATGTGCACGTGCCCCATCCTGGAGGCTACGGGGCAAGGGCTTTCGCCTGGAAGCGGGGGGATGCAGGGTGCTGGGGGGTGGCAGGAGGCCAGGGACACTCCAGGCACTGCCCTGTTATCCAGCCCCCCGGGGCCAGACCCTGAGCCCCTTCTGCCACCCCAGCTGGGCATTACACCCCGTCCCAGGGACAGCAGGAGCTAAGGGGGGATGCTGAGGGGTTTGCACAATGGGCACCCCAGTGACCCACCCTGGACCTGCCGTTTATTCCCCGAGTGACCAAGTCCCTCCTTCCTTGTTGCTCTCAAGCAGCGCAGGGACATGACCTTGGGGCCAGGGATGACCAAACTGGTTTTCCCAGCCTTCCTAACAATCCTGCACAGGGCTGTAATTACCCTCGCCTTAAATCAGACGGGAGCCCGACGCTGCAGGTATGCCCACAGCACCCGCAGGTGTCGGGCAGTGAATCACGTCTTGGGGAGCAGCGTGGCACAGTGGGGACAGGGTGCAACAAACCGGGAATGGGGGAGAGGAGCGAAGCTGGAGCACAGGGGTCCTGGCTCCATCAGGGGCGGGAGGGAAGGGGGAGGAACGGGAGCTCCTCCGGCCAAGGAGCTATTTCTTTTGGGAACACAGAGGATAAATTCCTCCCGAGTTAGGAGCTGATGCTGTAATTCATACTCAGCGGAGTCACTGGGGCTGTGCACAAGAATTACTTGCAAAACCAGATGGGAGTTAAACATCTACGCTAACTGGAAGTCAATTTTGGAGGCGACCTCGGGATGCAAGGGAGTGCGGGGGAGCATGTGCACAGGCGCAGATGGATGAAGGGGGTTCGTCTCCCCAGCTCAGGGGGCAGGGGTAAGCCTGCGGGACCCAACCCAGGCCGCCGAGATGGAGGAAGAAGTGATTCAGAGGTTACAATGGGCAAAAATCCTCTCCTGGGATGCTCTGGAGAGGGTTGGGGATATTGCTGCTGGTGGCTGGGATTGAGAGAGGCCGTGATGCAGCGACTGGGCAGGAGCTGCAATGAGCAGTAACAGGGACCAGAAGCCTCATCTCATACCTACAGCCATCACCTGCATCCCCGCTGCAAGCGTTTGCATGCAGGAGGTGGTCCCCAAATACAACAGGTTAACTCGGCTCTTGGGAGACTTTCCTTGAAAGCAGGAGCCAAACGCCCACCTGCAGGAGTCCCGGTCCCCTGGTTGACACAAGGCTCAGACCTGGCTTTCAGCAGGTTTTCTTGCATGGAAGTTGTTAAATATTGGGGATGTGAGGCTTGTGGGGGCTCTTGGCAATGACGCTGGCAACTGCGCCCAGCTAGGCAGCAGGTCAGGCAACACATGGGCTGATGCCAGCCTTTTTTGGGAATGGAAATGATGCCTGTCCCCAAGCAGGAGCTCAGTACCGGGATTTCCCAGGCAGAGATGCTGTGCAGCGGCAGTGTGTGGAAATGAGCTCTGCAGGGTGAAAGCTGGGCAGCCGTGGGCGCTGGCAGATACAGCGTTACTCTGCTTTCCCTAGCAGAGGTAAGGGTGAGAGCCTGCCCTGCTCTGTCGCAAGCCAGATGCAGCAAAGACCTGCAGGGCAGACAGAAAATTGGTTGCAAACATCTTCTGAACACCCAGCTTGGTTTTTTTTCCCTCCAACACCCAACCTGCTTATTTTTCCCCAACCTGCTTGTGTTTCCCGTGAGCACAGCCCACGAGCGGAGTGGGCTGATTTGGCTTAGGGGTCCTGTGTTGGGGACAGAGCTCAGCCCAATTCACTGGGGAGTTCTCTGAACACCTACATTTACTTTCAGGATGGATATGTTATCTTCTACCCTCTGTCTTAACATGCCTACACATTTGCTCTTGAAGAGATCCTGCTTATAGTGTTCCCACAGCGCAGGAAAAAACCTGAACTGAGGGTGGCCAGGGTTCAGGGAGAAGAATTTGGACCCGATGTGGAGATGACACACTCCAGGCTGGGATGCTATCCCAGAGCAGAATCCTTATGAAGAAGGTCAGTCTCACTGGAGTCACAACATCCCTGCTTCACAGTGGTGCATGGCATGGCGCGGAGAAATGAATTAAACTGTCTACAGTTATGCAAAAGCCAGTTGAAGAGCTGGAAACAGAACTAAAATTATCTGAGTCCCAAATCTGTGACCTCCCATTCAGGGACACACATGGGGTAGGCTTTTAAATACCCTGGCAACCCAAATCTGGTCAGACCTGGGGTTCGGAGTTGCTTCTGTAAAGGCATATATATGTAAAGGCATATATAAAGGGGATATTTCTCCCGCTCCAGTAATCCGCATGTAGGTTGCTGCTGCCCCAGCCCCGCTCCCGGTGCCTGTTCCAGCCCCTGTGGGAGTTGGCTAAGCTGGGTCAGGCTGCCGTGACTTTGCCTTGTGCTCTCTGCAGGTCACATAGGGGATGTCCACCCTGATGAATCATGAAGTACCAGAGCCCGGCTCCAAGGCTTACAGGCAGCTCTGCACTCACCCTACCCAGGATCAACCCAGCTGTGCTGCCTGCAGCTTGGCTGCTTTGGAAAATAAAGCTGTTTTCTGGGTGTAGGAAATGGTTCTCTGTCTTCACTGTGTCTCAAAGGCTTCGAGTAACTCAAGGTTGTTCAAAAATCCTCACGCCAAAAGGCACACGCAGCTCTATTGCTGAGCCACCTGAGGCTCAAAACCAGAGAGGGATGATTTTCCAGACCCGGTTCAGCTGTTTCCCAGAATCGTGCATATTGTGCAAACTGCAGCTTATTTTACTATGTGTTTATTTACAGCTGGCAGCTCGTGACTTCGGCATCAGCTGCTCTGAGTCCAGCTGATGCACTGGTTACCCACCTAACCCCTACACCCAAACAGCCCCAAATTTTCCCTGTGTCTAGAGTACAAAGTCACACTAGACTGAAAACTGGAGTCCAGTATGTTTATTACACCCCGATATACTTCATCTCCCCCTCCCCAATTATTTTAAGGTCCTTTTTGAACACGATGTGAAAAATGCGGCGCTGCTTAAATCGGGGTCTCCAAGAGGCACCGCAGGTAGGCCCTGGTCAGTGGGGTAATGCCAGTCCCAGGCCAAGTTCATCCTGCGGGGTGAGCTGGCTTGTGGCACCCACACACAGTCGGCCTGAACGCAAAACCACACCGGGCTGCCTCGAGAACTGCGTTTTGGAGGTTAAAGGTCGTGAATTTGGGTTACAGCCCGTCTGGCCAAGGGAAGCCGGCGGGGGCAGCTCTGGGCTCCATCCCAGCCATGGGAGGGGGAGGCCCGAGGGGGTCGGGGGGGGGGGGGGCAGCCGGAAGCCTGCGGGGCTTGGGGCTGGAAGGGACACCTCAGCGGGGCGACCCTAGGGCCATGCCCCGTGATGGGCCCAAGGGGCCGCAACCCCCGCCCCGGCGGGACCCCCTCCCCACAGCCGTGCGGGGCGGGAGCCATGCTGCCATCAAGCACCCGCAACCGCTGCAAAGCACACCGCTCCCAGCACGACCTGCCGCAAAGCGAGGAAACACCCCCCCTCGCCCGCTCAAGCGAGCTCGGCTCCGTGGGCGGCTCCGTGGGCGGCTCCGTGGGCGGGGCGGGAAGGCGGGGCGCAGCCGGCGCGGCCAATAGGAGCCTTGCGCTGGTACGCGCGGCCAATGGGGAGCGGCGCTCCGCGGTCAGCAGGGTGCGTGGCACTGCACGTGGTGACAGTGCCCGCGGTGACAGTGCCCGCGCGCGTGTGTGGCGGCGGCCATGGCGGCGAGGGGGCGGGTGCTCCGGGGTGGGAGGATCGGCGCCCCGAGGGCCCGTGGGACTCTGGGGCGAGCCGTGCTGTGTTCTCCTCGCAGGGTTCTCCGGAGGCGGCGGCGCAGGGCCGGGACTCCCCCGCCGGGGGCGCGGGGCGGGAAGAGGGCCGTCCCGGCCGGGGCCGGAGCCCTGCAGCCGGCGAAGCTGAGCCGGGCCGAGCTCTACAAGCCGCCGACCAGCGAGGAGCTGAGCCAGCTGAAGGAGACGGAGGATCTCTTCCACCCCAGCCTGCTCCGCCTGCAGGTCAGCCGGGAGGCCCGCCGGCCCGGGGAGCCGCCGTTGGCCGCGCTCTGCCCCTCTGGGGGCTAAGCTGTGGGGGGGGAGGCCGGGGAGCAGCGGGATCCCGGACCCGGAGCTTTCCAGGAACCGCCTGGGGAAGAGACCCCGGGCCGCTGGCAGGCCCCTGAGCCCTCCTGACCCGGTAAACCTGGGCATGGGGGCAGGGACAGAAGGCACCGGCTTTACAAGGCACCCGGTATATTACTGATATTTCCACCGTAATTCTTATTACCATCCCACACCAGGCTCTTTGCTTCTTTTACACCACTAAAATTGAACCCCTTCAGCACATAACTGCAGTATGATGGAAGCGCAACCATTGCATCCCTCACTGCCGTGATTTATTGCTTACCGGGGTGAGGAAGTAACATCACCAGGTGCACCCGGCTCCTGTCTTTGACCAGCTTCTGGATGGGACAGGAGAGTTTATTTATGTCCTGGAAAAGCAAGCTGTCTGTGTTAAGGGGAGGTCAGGCTAGTGACTAGATAGCTCCTTGTGGTTGTAATGTTGGTGATTTTATGAGGAGTGGCTTTGATCTCCTGGCTACCTGCTGCTGTTGGTTGTAGGATCTCTAGGGCCTGGTTCATGGTGTGAACCTGCAGGGTTGTTTCCTGGAGCTGATACTCTGTCATACAAAAAACCTTTCTGAGAGCTATGCCTACGTGAATCACGCCAGTTTTTTTGTGGCTGGACCTCACACAGAAGCCGGTGGGATGGAGTTGATTGCCATCCAGCACTTCACAGGAGATGGCAGGAGCTTCATTATCCTTCTGCCCATGGGCTGACCGGACTCCCAGCTCCAGGCAGGGTTTGTGGAGAGGCTCAGGTGTGTTCCCCAGCTCACCTGCTGCCTTCCTCACCAGGCTCGTGGTTGGTGCTGGAGGACAAGGTAAAGGGCAGGAGCAATTCCAGTGTTGTAGCTGCCTTTCATGGTCCCCTTTCCCCTATAGATCAAAGAGCTTCTGAAGGAGGTGACATTGAAGGAGACGAAGAAGAAGAAGATTGATGCCTTCCTCCATGAAATTAACAGTCTGCTGAATGCCATCCCAGAGACCCCAGAAACTGAAGTACGTTCCAGAGGGATGGAGGAGGCGGCAAGATCCCTGTATGGAGCAGGCTCTGCTGTTGCTGTGCAAGCAGAGTTCCTCATGGAGTATCTCCTTTAGGGGCTGAAAAAATATTACTTTACTTTATGTTGGAGGGGAGAGGGGGATGCTCCATCTTTAAGCCCTGGGTGCAGGCACCTGCAGTTGTGTGGGGAGAGGGGTCCTGGTCTCTGCACATCTGCTGTTGGTGATGCTTAGAGCATTTTGCATGTCCCGTCTGTTCCCAGCTCACCAACCAGGCCTGGCTCCCCAAGGGCATGAAGGTCCAGTTCCTGCAGGTGCCGTTCAGCATGAAGGGGAGGTTCCGCTTTCTGTCCCTGGCCGAGCTGAAGGTGGTGGGCAGCTACCTGCTGGGCACCTGCATTAAGCCAGAGATCAACGTGGACGTGGCAGTGACCATGCCATGGGTGAATCTGGCCATGCCTGCTCCCAAGTGGCCTGGGGCCCGGCTGAGCTCTGTCCCCTCATGTCCCCTGTGGCCCCTGCCCTGTCCTCTCCATTCCTGATTGAGGTTGCGGCATCTGGACATGCAGTGTGTTGACTCCCACGAGGAGCTGGGGAGTGTGGTCTCACCACTCGCTCTATCAGAGCTTTCAGCTGCTTTGATTTTAGTTCCTCATGAGGATCTTCCTTCTCTCTGCCTGGGCTGAACCTCTTCCACATTGCTAGAGATACAGGATGCTGTCCAGCTTTGTACCCCATTGCACTTCTGCCTCAACACCCAAGTCTGTGTTACAGGGAGGGTGATGTTTGCAGGCTGTTACACCTCTAGAGCTCCCTCCCCTTGCTGCCCAGACTTACTCTAACGGGGTTTGAAATGAAGCAATGCCCTGTTTGGCTGCATGGCTCTGCTCTGTCTCCTGTGATCCTAGAGCCTGGTGAGCCAGCAGCAAGGTAGTGCTCCTGACCAACTTGGAGCTCCTTGGGGCTGTAGCCGCATGTCTGAGATAGGGCTGCCTGTGGGCCGGGGAGAGCGGTGGGTGGCGTAGTGCCTCGGGCTGAACTGGGCTCTGCAGGCAGGTGAGGTGGGATTGCCCCATCCCTCTCTTCCCAGGAAATCTTCCAGGACAAATACAACCTGAACCAGCGCTACCACCGTAAGAGAGCTCTGTACCTGGCCCACATCGCCCAGCACTTCTCCAAGGAGAAGCTCTTTGGCAGCGTGAAGTTTGCCTACATGAACAGCAACCATCTCAAGCCCATCCTGCTCCTGAGGCCACAAGGTAGTACTTGAGCCTTGCTCTGGTGGGGTGCATGAGTGGGTACCGGCGGATGGTGGTGGTCTCATACCATGTAACAGGCCCTTAGGAGAGGAGTCAGTTTGGGGCTGTTGTTGCAATTGGTGATAAATTTTGGAGCTTCAATGCTCCCAGTTGTCCTCTTCATCCACACAGGCCCTAGTCCTCAAGGTCTCTTCCCCTCCCAATCTGCCTCTGCAGCTTGGCTGGGCTCCCCAGCCTTGGCCTTGCTGGCTGGCCCACCCTGTAGGTACTTTGGGGAGTAAAGCAGACCCTACAAAAACATGGCGACGTCTAGCACTGTCCTTCCTGTTCTCCCCACCCCTGCTCCCTGCCATCCTCTTGCCTTCCCCAGGCAGCTGTGCACAGTCTGGCTCTTCTCTGAGATGACGTGGGATGCACAGGCTGCTGGATGCTGCTTATTTCTGCAGACCCAAGGCGATAGTGGGTTTGGATCTGGGACAGGCAATGGCACAGCAAGGCCAGGGTGGACAGGAGGGTGCTGGGGTACCAGACTGGCCAGCAGGGATGAAGACGGGGCTTGGACACAAGCAGCACGACCTCTGGGTTATTGTTGGCTCTGGGATGTGGTCACTCTCTGCTCTGAAATGATGTCCGCTGCTGCTGAGCTTTGCTGGGAAGGAGCTTTTTCCTTTCCCCAAGCTGGGGATGCTCCCTGTTTTCTCAAGTTAGTCTCTGGGTCTCTGACATCTCTTCCTCCTGCACATCTATCCCCTGGTGCTTACAGGCAAGGATGAGAAGATGGTCACACTCCATGTGTGTCCTGCCCCAGGTCTCTTCAAACCCAGCCGCTTCTATCCCAGCAAGAACAATGTCCGGACAGCCTGGTTCATAGAGCAGAGCACCTCCAAAGAAGGTAGGGCCTGGGGGAACACGAGGCTGCTCGGTTCAGCCAGAGACTGCACCCAGTGCCCGGAGGTGGGTTCGCTGCAGCCCTTTTCTGTGAACAGGAGGTTTGTGGTTGGGTCCAACGTGCTGTCTCCCCACACAGGAGCCACCGAGCCCCCGACCCTGCACTACAACAGCTCCATCCTCTGCGACACGGTGCTGCTGTCCTGCCTGCACGTCTTGTCTAGCGCAGTCACCGACTTCCTGGGCATGAAGGATGGCCTGGCCCTTCTCAAAGTTTGGCTGAACCAGCGGCAGCTCAGCAAGGTATGTCCTGTGCCAGGGGACAGGGCATGCTCTGCTCGCCTGGCTAACCTGTCTTTGGCCTGCTCTCCCTTCCTAGGGGTGGAAAGGTGGTGGTTTGGTCCTGGTGGGTGGGGTGGTGGGCTCGTGACTCTGATTTGAGCTGTGTTAGGTTTCAAGGAGCTCCATCCTACCCCGTGGGTTGCAATGAGTCTGTGTGAACTGGACAATCGTGCTTCTTTGAGATCCCTGGAATGATGTAGTGGGTTTTGGGGTGGTTTTTTTTGGGGGGAGAATTCATCCCATTTCCCAAAGAACTTTGAGGTGTTGCCTTCCTGCAAGGGGATCCATATCTCTGCTCGTTGTACAGGGCTTTGCCTCAATGTCTTCCTGGCGGGGTTGAGGCTTGGGGGCTGCCCTGCTGGTGATGACAGAGGCCAGAAGCAGTCATGTGGGGTGGGCTCTGGGGCTCATGGTGCCTCATTGAGCTCTTGTTGACTCAGCCCTCTGTTTTCACAGGGCTTGGGGTGCTTCAGCGGCTTCTTGGTCTCCATGCTGGTTGCCTACCTGCTGATGAAAGGCAAAATTGTCAAGATGATGAGTGGGTACCAGGTACTGAGGAGCACCCTGCAGTTCCTGGGTGAGTTTCCAGGGGCCTCTCTGGGCAGAGAAAGGCTGGTGTCAGCAGAGTCTCTGCATGAAGCCTGAACACTGGTGGGGAAAGGGGAATTATGGCTTTTCTCTCTCTGATGCTGAGACCCTGTGGGTGGGATGGACAGAAGGGGATGAAGCAGCAGAGCAGGGCTGGATGGAGCAGCTTGCAGAGGGGTGGGTAGGTCCCATCACAGGGTGGAGGCCAGCATTGTGTTGTAGCACTGTTAATGTTGCAAGACCACGGTGGTATTGGCACATAGCTGTACCACCCTCACCGGTGGGGGAGATGTGGATGGCGGCATGACTTGTTCCTTCCTGTCTGCCCACAGCCACCACTGACCTGAGTGTGACAGGGATCAGCCTAGCAAAGGATGCAGATGTCTCCCTGGTAAGCAACCCTCTGGGGGGGGTCTTGTGCCTGTGTCTGGCTGTGCTGCCAGCGCTCCCCGGGCAGGGACGTGCCTGTTATAGGGACGTGGGAAGGTGACGAGGTGGTGGTGCCCTGGTGTCTGTGCTGCGCCGTGGCACTAAGGACCGTGTTTGCTTTTCCAGCCTGTCCTGGACGATTTCCACCAGGTGTTTGAAGTGATCTTTGTGGATCCCTCTGGGCTGGTGAACCTCTGCGCTGATATGACTGCCAGCAAATACCACCAGGTACCGGGCAGGTTGTGATAGCATCCTGAGATGCTGTCTTAGGAGCGAGCTGAGGCAGGCAGAGGGTGGTTAGATGTCTTGGAGGAGGATGTTGGACGTGGGGAGGGGGTTCAGTGTTGCTTTTTAAGCTTTTAACATCCATCTCCAGCTCTGAAGCTTAGAAGTGAATTTTAAGACTTGGATGTAGTGCTGCCTTACCTGTCTCGCTTGAATGATGGAGGAAATTTGTTTTCCTTTGTGGGCACCTTTGGGTGAAGCCAAGCAGCTGTTTAGCAGAAATAACTGTTTTGGAGCACAAAAAAACCACCTTGATGGCAGGGATATCAAGGAGGGACTGTCTGGCCAGCAGCGACAGCTGTTGGTTACTTGGCTTCACGCTGAGGACAGAGGCTGTCTGGGATCAGGGTCTGCTGGTGACCATGGAGCTGGGGTGGCTGTGGTTGATGGGGGAGCATTGGTGACCACTGCTAGAGGGATTTGCTTTCCTTCTCCCCTCCCATTCATGCTCTTGCTCTGTCTTGTCTCCTTGCTCAGGTCCAGTTCGAAGCCAAGCACTCCATGGAAATTTTGGATTATCGGACAGTGGATGGCTTTCAGGCGCTGCTCATGACCGCGAAGCTCATGCTCAGAGCCTTTGACCATGTCTTCCAGTGAGTCTTGCTGTGCTGGTGGGGTGATGCTGAGAGAGCCTGTTCAGAGAGGAGTGGGCTGCTTCTGGCTTTGGACTGGGGTGGATTTGGACCTGCCTGGTGGGAGGTGGCCCTGCTAGCTCTGAGATAGACACTGGTGCCTCTTGCATTTGGCCATTCTGCTTTTACTGTCTAGATAGCCTCCCAGGAGGAGGAGGGCAATGCTTTGGCCTTTGGGAATGGTGACTGTCTCAAGGACCAGCATGTCCTGTGGTGCATCCTGAGATGCCAAAGTGCAGTGCTTCTTCTTGTAGCCCCCATCCTGGGCCAGGACCCTCTGCTCCCCACTTTATCCATCCTCTAGCATCTCTCTCTCTCAGAAAGGATTTGGTGGCAGAGGTGGGTGACCAGCTTCTCTCCTCCTCCTGTAGCCTGAAGCATGTCTCCAAGCTGCAGGGTGCCTGCAAGAAGATGCAGCTGCTGAACGAGCTGATGGATTGGGGTGGGAACTACGTGGCCACGGCCCTTCCCTTCGTCGTCTCGCTGCTGTCCCGTGGGCTGGCCAGGAGAGCGCTGCTCATGGCTCACTCCTTGCCCCAGATCCCCGAGGTAATGCAGCTCGGCAATGACGCTGCATCCTTCGCAGCACGTGGGGTCTTGCGTGTCCCTCGTGGCATTGCTGGGCACGGGGAGGGGATCTTTGCTCACTGGGGGAGGAGACAGGCCTGTCCCCTTTGTGGGGAATACAGGACCTGAGGCCCTGCACTGGGGTGTGGGGTGCAGCTGGGAGGCTTGGTCTGGGCAGAATTCCTGGCCCAGCAATGGGGCAGGGTGAAGACAACTGGTTTTCTCATTGGGGAGACCTATTAAATGAGGCTTTCCCTGTCCGTGCTCATCTGGGCACCCGAGAGCACATAGCAGGAGGTTCATCTAGCAGCCTGATATCCCGGCAGCCACTGCTCCAGCAACCTCATCTCTCCTTGCGCTTCATGTTCCCTATTTTCCCGCAGTGGCCGATTGACGCTGAGCCCCTGAAACACAAGGATGTTGGGCCCCTGACATTTGGGCTCCTGTTTGTCCCCGAGTTTGCTGCCAGCACACTGGAGAAGGGACTGCAGGCCGATCGCCCCGAGGTGAGGGGAGCCCTGCTTGTGCTGAGTGGGATGGAGCAGAGCTGGTGCCGTGCTGTGGTTGTGGATGGCTGCGGGGCTGGCTGATGGTCATGAGAGCAGTTCAGCTGGCCCCAGTGGTGACCTGTGTCCCTGGCCTGGCTTGGCCAATGCCCCCTCACAGGCCCTGGACTTCTGGACCTTCTAGGGGGAGAAATTGGAGCTACACCTGCGAGGCAGTGGTGTGGGAGGCCAGCACCATCTGCCAGAAACGCCTCATTCCTGAGCAGATTGTCAGGCACCTACTGAAGCTGTAAGTTGCGCTTGAGCAGCAGCCGGGGCTGGGGGACCTGCAGCTGCGTGGGGTCACTGCTGCTCTCCTGGCTTGTGCCATGTCCCTGGTAACCCGGTTGTCAGCTTCTCGCTTTGGGGGATGTTGTGGGTCGTTTCGGCTTTGTGAAATCTGGAAGTCATTTCAGTTGTGGTCCTGATGCTGCGAGCTGCTTCCTGAGAGAAAGTGGGGAGGGCAAGCATGTGGTGCTGTAGCTTCTGCTGGTGGTAATGCTAAGGGCAAGGAGGCAGCGTGGTCATGCCCTTACATGTAGATGGGATGTTGGGACACTCGTTGGCAGAGCTGGAAGAGAAGCTGTCTGGACCTTGCAGGATGTTTCATGAAATCCTCTGAGACCCTGTAGTGGTTCACAAAGTTGGGTCTCCCTACAGCATTGGAAAGCCTCCCTGTAGCAGTTTAGACCTTCTGCCAAAAATGAGACCCTCTTGCACAGAACAAAGGAGTTGCCTG
Source organism: Gymnogyps californianus (assembly GCF_018139145.2). Classification (NCBI taxonomy): domain Eukaryota; kingdom Metazoa; phylum Chordata; class Aves; order Accipitriformes; family Cathartidae; genus Gymnogyps; species Gymnogyps californianus. The sequence goes on along the minus strand of NW_026114224.1, from coordinate 1,357,369 downwards.
GGTCTCTTTATCCCGTCTTGAGGAGGGGTCTTGTGAGGAAAGGCTGCGCGTTGGCGACTTTGGCTTTGAATCCTGTGAAGCTGCACGAGTTGCTGTGCTGCTTTGGGTGGATAACTTGGGCATGGGAGGAACACGCAGAGATCTTGGTCTTCTCCTCACCATGACCTTCCTGTATGGAGGGATTCCTTGGCCTTGGACTGACCCTTGCCTGTGGGCACAGCTCACAGCGTCAGGATGGATGAGTTGATGTCGTAGCTCTGATGCTCTGTTGTCTTCTCCATGTAGCCATGCAGACATTCCCGAATCCTCCATCTGCTACACGGGAGCCCTGCTGGAGTCTGTGATCAGGACTGGGCAAGAGGTACGGCTGCTCCCCCAGTGGGGCTGTGGGTTTCTCAGGGAAGGGCGTTGTGGGGAGGGCTATAGGGAGGTCATTTTAGCTTTGTGGCCCTGAGGCAGCTGGGTGGTTCCCAAGAGAAGGTAGCAATGCTAAGGAAAATGCCTGCCTGTGGGTGCTTGGATGGGCAGCGTGGTGCTCTCCTTGGATCTGCCGAGCCTTTTGTGCCAACCAAGGCATAGCTGCTGAAGTCCTCTTGCTCTCGCAGCCCCTAAACCTCATTCTCCCCTGCAAACATCCTACTGGCCTCTCTCTGCTTGTGTCCGCTATGTCCACATTGTCTGAGGATATATCACTGTCCCACTGTGCTCCTCTGGCTGCACCTTTCAGGTCCTGCGTCCTTCAGGACATGGGCCAGACGCTCCTGTGCCTTCATCCCATAGGTCCAGCTGGGAAACCCAGGAGAAGGATCTTTCCTGTCATGGTGCAAAGTGCTAGATTGTGCCTACCAAGCCTTCCTTAGTGCTGCAGCTGAATGTGCAGCTGAAACAAAGAAACGTCACTTTGAGACAGAAAAGATGCATCTTGGAGGCTGGGAAATGTCCCCCTCCCTACTTCTGCTCTCTAGCTTGTGAAATTAAAGCCTGGAGATGAGCCCTGAGCACTTTGGCACCACTTTGCTGGTCTTCGGTAAAAGCTGCTTTTTACCTGGTTGTTGGATGGAGGAGGAAATTGTTTCCTTTCCCCCTTTTAAGAGCAAAGGGGAACAAATCTGATCGAAAGAGTCTTCTGTGCCAGGACCAGTTGCAGTCTGGGCAGAGCTGCATGTCAGATATGGGATGAGATGCTAGTTTGTACAGCCTGCTGTGTGGTGAGGCAGCAAAATCTGTGCATGCTGTGTCCCTGCAAGCTAGCCTTGGGAGAGCAAGGCTGATAAACCCCATGCTGAGAGGGGATGCACTTTCCCAGAGCCCGAGGGGTGTTTAGGAGTCCAATTGTTGCCAGTCCTTGAGGAATGAAGGAGAAACTCGCTCTTGTGCATGGGGTGGTGGGTAGGGGTGTCTGTCTCTGCTCCTCCAGCCGCTTGTGTGCAGGCAGCCCGGGGAGCCTGCGGTGATCGAGGGACATGGGGGACGAGGGAAGATAGACGGTGCAGCCAGCTCTAGACAGGCAGGACGGGGATTTGTCGTTCGTGGTGCGCCCCGCAGAGGGTGCTGCTGCTCTGCCGTAAAGCCCAGGCTGGCCAGATGCGTGCGGCTCGATTCAGCTGCATCTGAGCTGGGTGGTTTGGTGTCAGTGATGTCTCCTCCTCCTCGTTCAGGCTCCTCTGCTGTGCTTTGGGGAGACGGAAGCAGCAAGGGCAGCAGCAATTCTCCTTTTGGTGCTTCTCATCCGCCCTCCCCAGGGCTCCTGCAATGCTCTGGATATTTTCTGTCTTTGCTTTTGCCATGCTTCACAGCTCTGCCTTGGCTAAGGATATAGTCAGAGCAGTTTTCTGTTAACTGCTGTCTCTGTTGGCATTGCAGTAACTGGTGGGGAGGCAGCAGCAGAGCTCTCACCTTGCCAGTATGTGATCTCTTTACCCCCAAATTGCTCTTAGCTTCTCCCTTCCTAGGGAGAACGCTGGCAGTACAGCTCTTGGTGCTGCCTTAGTGTCTTGCACAGGAAATAATTTCACTTGCCGCTTGAAACACAGCCTCTAGGATGCCTGTGGCTGCTGGGGAGCCGCAGACAGTCTTGCCCTTGTTTTCCTTCTCTCTCTTACCTCCCTGTTTTGCTGAGTGCTCTTGCCAGAAGCTGCTCCCTGGGGTGGCAGTCCTGGCTCCTCGGAGCTTGGCTGTGATGCCAGCCCAAGAGGGAGACGAGGTGGGCACCCGTGCAGGAGCGGGAGAGGTGAACGGAGAGGCTCCCTGTGTGTCCACAGGCGTTGGGGACGGGCGAGGAGGCCATGGTCAGCGTCGTCTGCTCCTATGATGACCTGAGCCGCAAGCTTTGGAACCTGAAGGGGCTGCCGCTGACAGCCATGCAGGGCATCCATCCAGCCCTCCGGTACACGGACATGAGTGTCCCTGGGCACAGCCCGCGCATGGGGGTCTGCAAGGAGCTGAGGGGATGCTCTTGGGTGAGGGGGGACAGAGAGAATTAGTCACTCTCTGCTTTTGTGGCTCCTGAGAGCCCTCGGGGCAATGTGGTGCCTCTTCTTTGCTGTCCCGTCCTTGGGGCTGGCTGTGCACAAGTTGGCTAAGCCCTCCATGCCAGGGGGCTTTGCTGGGGTGGGAGGTTTGGGGTGAGGGGGTGCATAGTGCCGTGGGGTTTCTGCTCCCTGTTCTCAGTCCCCGGGTGGCTGCTCTCTCCCAGGTCTTCCCTCCCATTCCCATGAAGCCGATTTATTCCTTCCATACCCAAATCAGGACCAAGCACTTGCTGCTTCCCTCGGAAGAGAAGCCCTGCCTGGCCTACATAGCCCCTTTGAAGAGTAAGTGGGGAGAGATGTGAGGGGAGATGACTTGGTGGGGGGAAGCGGAGGCAGGTGGTGATGCTGGCTCCATTACTGCTGCGTTGGTGTGCCGCAGGCGGGAGCAGAGCCCCGGCTCCTCCTGCTCTCCTGCTGTAACCTCTAGTCCCAGCCACCCCCATCCAACACCTCATTTCTGTGTGGAGCTCACTGGCCTCCTGCTGTCCCTTTGCCCCCCAGTCATCTGCCACATGGAAGGCAGCGGCCAGTGGCCGCAGGACAAAGAAGCCATCAAGCGCATCAAGACAGCTTTCCACCTCCAGCTAGCTGAACTCCTCCAGCAGCAGCACCAGCTGGTTTGCAGACCTGCGGTCACCCACACCAATGTGTACAAGGTAGGGAGGTGATAGGGACCTTCTCTAGACTTGACTTGTTACCAAGAAGGCAGGCAGGGGGCTGTGGGGGTGGTCCCACTGGACAAAACTGGGATTTGGATGGTGGGCCCAGGAAAGAGCATGGGGAGACCATGCTGATGCCAGGATGCTGCTGTTGCGTCCCTGAGGTGCAGCATAGCACACCAGCCTGCTTATGTTACCACCAAGCCTGACTTCACCTTCTGCTCCCATCTCAGGACGGCTACGTTTTCCATCTCCAAGTAGCCTACCATTGGGAGCCCCTGATGTTGAAGGAAGTGGTCACCCTGGAAGGGATGCTGAAGTACCAGGACACAGAGGAATCTCATCAGCTGGAGCTGAAGACGTTGCATCTGCCCTTTCTAACCAGCTCCCTGCATGGGTAGGTGAGGCGGGGGATGCCTGGGGGTCCAGGACATGGGACGTGGCTGGAAGCCAGTGTGGAGGTGCCCTTAGATGTTGGAGGGTGATGGTGGGCAGAGGAGCTCACCGTGGGAAGTGGCCCTTCAGCCCACCTTGTGAGAGGCTCTGCGGGAGGATGGAGGGATAAATGTGGGTGGGGGCGGCACTGGTTGTCCCTGTTGTCACATCCGAGGTCACTGGTATGGGGAGACAAGTACCAAAGAGTTGCATGGTTAGAGAGGAGCATGTGGCAGCATTTCCCCTTTGTTCCCCCAAAATCTCAACACCTTGTGCTCACAATGCTGCACACATGTTCCTGGCAGACATTTACCCCTCTCTCCTGCCGAATGCCAAAAGGGCGTTTTGGGTCCTGGGATGTGTTGGTTGAGCAGTGGCTTGTCTCCCTCCTTGCAGGCTCCAGCAGCAGCACCCTGTCTTCGGCAGCACTTGCCGGCTGGCCAAGTGCTGAGTCAGCGCCCAGCTCCTGAGCGACAACATCTCTGAGGAGTGTGTGGACCTCCTCGTGGTGTTTCTCTTCCTCCACTCAGCCCCTTTCATGCTGCCCAGGTGAGGATGAGGAGCCCGGGCTGGCCTGATGGGGATTTAGTGCCTTTTTCCTTACCTGGGTGTGGTGATTTAGGCCCAGCCGGCAACAAAGCACCACGTGGTTGGTTGGTCGCTCGCTCGCTCACTCCTCCTCCTCCTCCTCCTCCTCCTCCTCCTCCCCCCCCTCCCCCCCCCCCCCCCCCCCCCCCCCCCCCGTGCGATGGGGAGGAGAAAATATAACAAAAGGCTCCTGAGTCAGACAAGGACAGGGAGGGATCACTCACCAATTATGGTCAGGCAAAACAGACTCGACTTGGGGAAAAAGAAATCAATTTAATTTGTTACCAATCAAATCAGAGTAGGATAATGAGAAATAGAACCATATCTTAGAAACACACCTTCCCCCCACCCCTCCCTTCTTCCTGGGCTCAGATCTGCTCCTGATTCCTCTACCTCCTCCCCCTGCCAGCAGTGCAGGGGGGCGGGAATGGGGGTTGTGGTCAGTTCATCACATGCTGTTTCTGCCGCTCCTTCCTCCTCGGGGGGGAGGACTCCTCACACTCTTCCCCTGCTCTAGCGTGGGGTCCCTCTCACAGGGGTCAGCCCTCCATGAGCTTCTCCAACGCAAGTCCTTCCCACGCACTGCAGTCCTCCATGAACTGCTCCAGCGTGGGCTTTCCCACAGTCATGGCCTTCTCTGGGCCCAGCCACCTGCTCCAGTGTGGGGTCCTCCACTGGCTGCAGGGGAATCTCTGCTCCACTGTTAACCCTCCATGGGCTGCAGGGGGACAGCCTGCCATCTCACCACAGGCTGCAGGGGAATCTCTGCTCCAGCACACCTCCTCCCTTTCCTTCTTCATTGACCTCAGTGTCTGCATGATTGTTTCTCTCACATCCCACTCCTCTCTCCACTGCAGATTTTTTGTTTTTCAGCAGTCTTTTCCCCTTCTTAAATATGCTATCACAGAGGCGGTACCACCATCACTGATTGATTGGCTCGGCCTTGGCCAGAGGCAGGTCCGACTTGGAGCCAGGGAAGCTTCTAGCAGCTTCTCACAGGAGCCACCCCTGTAGCCCCTCCCCTGCTACACAAACCCAACACACTGGGATAGAGGAGGGATGAGATGCTGCTAGGGCAGGAGGTGCTGGGAGGGTGCATAGCAGTGAGCGTGAGGCCCCTGTGCTGCCAAAACACTGTCCCAAGCCCTGTTGGGAGCAGCTGGCCAGAGGAGATGGAGATGCTTGGTGCTGCGGCTTCCCCTGCCCAGTGCGCCGCAGAGCGAGGGGGGAAGCAGGTAAGGATGGGAGCAAGCATCCTCGTGGCCTCTGGGTGCTGGCAGCACAACCGCAGGGTGTCCTGTGCCTTCTTGAGGACTGGTGGGGCCCCTCGTCCTGGGGGTGATGGCCGGGAGAAGCAGGGGCGAGGACTGCGTTGTGGCTACTAGTGCGCTGGGGCTCCTGGGTTCCCCGGGAGGGATGTTACGGTGGTGCTGGTGGCTGCAGCCTCCCTTCCTCCTGGAGAAGACTCCCGAGGGAAGGGCGAGAGGTTGGCCGCTGAAAGCTGAATGGAGCGGTGTGTTGGTAAACAATTGCTTGCTGGCCCCTGGCAGGTGGATGGGATGCAGCCCAGAGGGAGTGAAATGAAGTGTTTTTGCTCTGTGTGGAGCCAAAAGGTTACTCTGCCCTGCACTTGGGGTCTGGTTTCCTTCCCCAAAGTAGCAGGAGTAACAGCCTGATGCCTGGAATGTTTTCATGTCTCCTAAAATACCCTGCTAACAGGAGCTCCATCTTCCCAGCTGTCTGGCTTCGTGTACGTGTTGTGTCGCAGGGGAAGAGGCACAGTGGGAGCTTAGCCGGCGTTGTTCAGAGCTGCACTGGAGATGGGACCAGCCCTCTCTCAACTTCCCCCTTGTTCCAACCCCGGGAGTCTGAGTGGGGGGGGAGCAGTGGGAGATGGGGTGACTGGGGGCAATGTTTCACTTTCTGCTGGTTTCTTTTACTTGGGGAGGGAGGAACAAGGGGGAAAGACTACCCGGGGATTTGGAAAAGGGGAAGCGCCTCATGCTTGTTCTGTACTTCCCTCTCCCACCACGGACATCCCTTCTTGGGCTGCATGTGGGCTGGACATCGCTAAGTCACCCCTGAGCCCCTCTTGCTGCCAGGGGAGCAAATGCTGGTGTTGAACTGTTTGTCTCACCTGCAGCTCTCCCCAGGTGGGATTCCTGCGCTTCCTTGACCTGCTGGCAACCTTTGATTGGAAAAACAACCCTCTGATCGTCAACCTGAACACTGGGCTCACAGGCAGCATGCAGGAGAGCCATGGCGTGAGGGTCTTGAACCCTCCTTGGTCAGTGCCTGGCTCCAGGGGTCTTGTATACATGGAGGCATCACAGCTTCTGCTGGGGACAAGGAGATTTTCCACTCCCTTACTCCTGTTCTGCTGTGCTTAACTTGCCTTCAGGGTGGGTTTGGTTGTGGCGTGGGTTTTTTTTCCTCCTGCCTGTCTTTGAAGAGGTGGATATCGGTGATAATGCTCTGTTGCTTCTGGTCTTGCTGAAATCTGTGATGAGCCTGGGCAGTGTTGGATGTGGCAGTGTCTTTAAAGCCCTCTGCTCCTTCGTAGCCGGCATTTTTGCTTGAGGCTTTAGCCTGGCTCTTGGGGGCAAACCTTCGGTTGTGCTGGGAGAGCAGTTGGGCTCTTGAACAGGAAGCTTTAAAGCCTCCTGCGCCGTGTCTGCTTTGAGAGCCCCACTGAGCTGCTCAAATCACGGGGATGATCTGCTAGTCCCTGATTTCAAAACCTGCAAGGGAAAAAGGCTGCAGTCCTCCAGGTTTTGTTACTGTTATGACCCAGAGACCCAGACCGGACAGACCAGAGGGTCGTAGAGGTTCTGGGATCCCCCCGGGCTAAATTAAGGTGAAACGACACCAAACGATCACTTTGAACGCTTTATTCGAACAATCCAAACTGTGGAAGGCGTAAGGGTGGGCAGCGTGGGTTGCAGCAAAACGTTCACAAGAAGAGAGAAAAGAGAGGGAAAAAAAAAGAAAGAGGGGGAAAAGAAAAGAGACAGTCACCACCCTTGGATCCCGCGGTGTCGGCGACGAGCGCGGCAATCCTCCGGTGATGGGCGTGCGTGCCACGTGGCTCTTTGCAGTTGTATCTTTTATAGTCTAAATCTCTGTCCACAGTCACGCCTCTTGAAGACTTATATGGGTTCATTCTAGACAGTTCTCAGCATATATGGTAGTGTTCCAGAGGGTTCTTTATCTACTGAGCATGTGCGGCTTTGTAGTGGGTTGACCCTGGCCGGATGCCAGGTGCCCACCAAAGCTGCTCTATCACTCCCCCTCCACAACTGGACGGGGGGGAGAAAATAAAACAAAAGGCTTGTAGGTCGAGATAAGGGCAGTTTAATAAAGCAGAAGCAAAGGTCGCGTGCGAAAGCAAAGGAAAACAAAAGATTTTATTCTCTACTTCCCATCAGCAGGTGATGTTCGGCCACTTCCCAGGAAGCAGGGTTTCAGTACGCGTAGTGGTTGCTCCGGAAGACAAACGTAAAACAAATGCCCCCCACTTCCTCCTCCTTCTCCTAGCTTTTATTGCTGAGCAGACGTCATATGGTATGGAATATCCCTTTGGTCAGTTTGGGTCAGCTGTCCTGGCTCTGTCCCCTCCCAAGATCTTGCCCACCCCCAGCCTAGTGGTGAGGGGGGGCAATGTTGGAGAGACAGCCTTGATGCTGTGGGAGCACTGCTCAGCAGTAGCCAAAACACTGGTGTGTTATCAACACCTTTCTAGCTACCAATACAGAGCACAGCACTATGAGGGCTGCTGTGGGGAAAATTAACTCCATCTCAGCTAGACCCAATACAGGCTTATTGGGGTGGTGGTCTTAGGGACTTTCCAAGGAGCTACAAGCCCCCTCCTCAGATAAACTTTGTGTGACCTCTGGCCATATGTGGTGGGTTACCAGGCTGGGTCTGCCAGAACACAGGACTGCATACCTTCTGGCATGCCCCCTGTGTCCATGCCAACCAACTTCTTGCTGATGGCCCTCCCTCTTTGTTATGCAGACCTTACCTTGGTTGCTACAATGTTTGAGACATTGACAGACTTTCAGTCCTTCACACCACCCCGTGGCTCAAACATTGTCCATATAATCCTCATCCAGGGTGGTGACTTCACAGACAGCAGAAAAGAGGAAACACAAAGTAAGAGTAACAAGAATAGGTGAAACAGGAACCCACAGCCCTAACATTACAACAATATTCAAAAGTTACTTTCCCTAAGGTCTTCTTCGACCGTTGTGATCCGTACATGACGAATAGATGTAATGGAGGATAGCAAACGAGAGATCATACATCTGCCTATTGCAAGGCCCATCATCAAAAATAAAAATCCACACAGTATCATGAGACCAATGTTTACAAGCCATTTTCCCCAACCTGTAAGTCCCAGTGAGCCTACAAGAGAGGTGAGCCAAGTTTTCGGATCCCAGCGTTAAACCGATCCTTGGGCTGCATCGCTTGAAAAAGTTCTCCGGTTTTCTCTGTTACCTCTCTCATCTTCTCTCGCGCTTCTTCTATGGTGGTAGTTGCATTGTGTATGGTGAGACAGCATTCTCCATCAGTGAGATTTAACATTCCACATACACCTTGCTCCTTTAACAATAACATATCTAAAGCTAATCTGTTTTGCAAAGTCATTTTAGACACTTGTTGAATCTGTAAATTTGTTTCCCCGAAAGCATAACGGGTCCAATTGCTTAGGACGTGTACTTGCCAGGTCAGATTTTCTAAAACGAATTGGTGCCTTTTAAGGGTCACATATGGGGTAAATATATTCTCCAACATCAGAGATGTTGTCATGCCCCAGGTTAATAATCAGGCACCTGAACTCCATGCACTGCCCACTCAGGTCGCGTCTCGGGTCCATCACTTTCCCGGCGCCTTCTGTTATGATGGGGCACTGAGAAATTGAACACTTTAGAAGGGCACATTGTTGGAACGCCGATGGTGCAGCGTAAACCTGCCATTTCATGTACATGCAGGTGTGAGTACATTTTCCCATTCGAACATGCCCAAAAGGTGCCCTGAGGGGATGGATATCTCATAGTGGAGCACGTTAATGGGTCATAGGATTTAGTTATTCCGATTCCTCCTTTCCACACAAGGTTCCACTTGGTTTCATGGGTAAGTGTGACTCCACATTTTAACGCAGTTTTTTGACTGGTAATGGGCCCTTTACACCTGGGGTCTCTACGTTTAAATCCTGGTACCAGAAAACCCCAGCAAGTACACGTATCCCGAATGAAAGTTCGCAATTCTGAGACACACCATGTTTCTATAGGGTCCCATGTTAACGATTTACAATCAATGGTCCGTGAACAGGTCATTAAGGGGGTGTTCTTATAGGGTAGGGGATCTATTTCCCGTGCATCAATTATCACGTAAAGCATGCTTAAGGGACCAAGCATATTCATAACGAGAACGATTCTGGTGGGCATAGCCACCCCATCTGCGAGGAATTTGAATACACCAACCTGGGGATAGCGGAACATTATATTCATGTTGTAGGGGTTCACCGTGAGGGGGAGGGTCCCACCAACGTACCAGATTACAAGGGATCTCCTCCTCCCGGGGACACCACTTCGAATTCAGTACAGACATGCAAGGGAGTTGCACTTCCTGGGGACATGCTGTCCAACCCTCTCGGGCTGCAAGGGTAGCGCTCATAGTTCCTATGCAGAGCTGTTGCTTCCAGCATGTAGCCTTCCACATATCCCTCCAGGTCATGTTAACTGGAAACTTATAGGCTACCGGAGAGGGTATGTAGTCAGCTTCCCACCCCAGAGAAGGTGCGTAGTCAATTCCCCACAAACATTGTTCCTTCCAGAGAGTATTCTGAATACACTTTTGGTTTAACATTTCTAATTTTGAATTTAACACTCGTGAGAGATTTAACCAAATAACGGCAAATTTGAAACCCTCTGACGCGGACGTAGGGAGGTCCACGCAAAACCCTTGGTCTGTTCGATTCCAGATTCGGACGAAACCAGTAATCAATTCCCATGCCAGGTTGGGTTGGTTATTCAGATTCCCCGTTGATTGAGACAAGATTATACATTCACAAAGTAAGAATATAAACTTTCCCCACACCATCTATTCCCTAATAAAGAACAGCAACGGGCCTAACAGGATCAGGCAAACAATGCAAAGAATGACCCGCTGAACAACTGAAACCCTAAGTCCCACGACGGGCTTCTGTCAACCTGTAATACATATATTAGAAAGACGGGATTATCCATCGGGTGTGAATGCGATGGTCTTTCCCGTGGGCGTCAGTAGCCACCCATGTGTAAAGATTCAGTGGGGTTTTTAGAGTGAGGGGTACTTCCCCTATAGTTGGCAGATCAGCCAAAACTGGCTGTCCCGGATAATGGAGGGGTTTTTCTGGGTCTTCATCTTCCCTTTTTCCCGGCAGTGAAGAGGGGGGTTTCGGACAGAAAGCAGTGAGTTTGGGACATCCGTTCTTTCCCCACCTGTTGTTAACCTTTGCCACAGCGTCCGGGAGCCGTGCGGGCCACCCAGCACTGTGCAGCTTGAGAGCATGTTTTAATAACCCATTCGTTCTTTCTACTATCCCGTTAGCCTGGGGATAGTAAGGGGTATGGAATGTCCATTGAACTCCTTCATCCTTTGCCCATTCTTGAACCACCCCGGCAGTAAAGTGGCTGCCATTGTCAGATTGGATAGATTTAGGTTTGGGTAGGTAACTGAACCATCGCTTTAACACTTTTACCGTATTTTCCCCGGTAGCTCGTGCCACTGCTTCGCCTTGAACAAGGCCGGAGACGACTTCTACCCCAACCAAAGGGGTATCCACGCCAGTGTCTCTTCCCGTGCCCCAGTCTCTTCCCGCGCTCCCGTCTCTTCCCGCGCTCCAGTCTGTTCCCGCGCCCCGTCGGTTCCCACGCCCCCGTCGGTTCCCGTGCCACCCTCCGGTTCCCACGCCCCCCCGGTTCCCGCGCCCCCTCGGTTCCCACGCCCCCTCGGTTCCCGTGCCCCATCGGTTCCCACGCCCCCATCGGTTCCCGCGCCCCTGTCTGTTCCTGCGCCCCCCTCGGTTCCCGCACTCCTGTCTGTTCCCGCGCCCCCGTCTTTTCCCGCGCCCCGTCTGTTCCCGCACCCCTGTCTGTTCCCATGCCCCCGTCTGTTCCCGCGCCCCGTCGGTTCCCACGCCCCGTCTTTTCCCACGCCCCCGTCGCTTCCCACGCCCCGTCTTTTCCCACGCCCCCGTCTTTCCCCGCGCCCCCGTCTTTTCCCCACGCCCCCGTCTTTTCCCCGCGCAGTTAGTAGCGGGGGAACACGCAGTTTGGAGTGCCTACAGCACGTGATGGTCAAATTTCTAGTGAAGAGAATCTTTTGTCTTGCTGAGGGATCCTAAAAAGCTTGATTCCTTTTCATGCTGTTGTGTCTGAATCTCCGGCGCCGGGGACCTCCGGGGCCCCGCTGCTGCTGCCGCTGCCCCTGCCGCCCCAGCCCCAGCCCCGGCCCCGGCCCTGGCCCCACGTAGGGATGGAAGTGGCCCTGGTGACGGCGGGCCACCCCAGCGTGGTCCTCCTCTACCCGCAGGCGGCGGATGGCCCTGATGGGCTGCCGGCAGAGCGGGCAGGTGGCAGCGACGGCGGTGGCAGCCCAGCGCTGGATGCAGGCATGGCAGAAGGCATGCCAGCACGGGTCCACGCCAGCGGGGTGTTCGAGGGGACCCAAGCAGATGGGGCAGGTGTCCCCCCGCCGGGAGCTCCTGGCGGCTCCCGGCGCTGCCGGCTCGTGCCTGGACGCCTCCAGTGCTGCTGCCGGGACTCGGTGTCCTGTCAGGTGCTGGCGGGACTTGATGTCTCGTCTGCTGCTGGCAGGACTTGATGGGTGCCGCTGGCGGGACTCAAAGGCTTGGGTTCCGCTGGCGGGACTCGGTGGCTCTCGGCCGCTGGCAGGTCACAACGTCTGGCGTGCTGTTGGCAGGACTCGATGGCTCGGGTGCTGCCCACAGGACTCGTCGTCTCGTGTGCCACTGGCAGTACGTGACGCTGGCATGTATTGTTGCCCACCACGAGTGACGTCATGGGGTGACTGTGACTCTCTGGTGACATCACAGGGCTCTCGGGGGCGTACCCGGGCACCCGCCCAGGAGCTCCCCCAGCCTCAGAGACAGACCCTGGGATGCAAAGCCCATCGGGGCGTGTGCTTCACACCTCCACGGTTGCTCAGGCCCCTTTCCGGCAGTCCCTGTTGTTGTTGGTTGGTGTGCCAGCATCACACCCCCACCAGAGCGGCTGGCGTTGGCAGGGACCTCCGGAGGTCATCTGGTCCAAGCCCCTGCTGAAGGAGGGCCACCCAGAGCCCAGCGCTGGACACAGCACTCGAAGCACACAAAAGCAGAAAATGGGATTTAGGTGAATATGCTACATAAAGCCTCCATGGTTGAACCGCTGCTGTTTTGCACCCTGTCATTAAAGACTCAGCTATGCAGTGAAAAACTTGGAGTTTTTCCTGCTCTCTTTGGAGGTCTCTCTCGTGTCAATAACACAACTGCTAAGGAATGTCTAGGATGCTTTTTGTTCAATACGTCTTTACCTTCCGCTTGAAACACAGAAACACAAGCGCAACCAAAACAACAGATGGGTTTAAGAGTACGTTATATAATGTGGAGAGAAAGGGGACATTCTTCTTAGCGTCACCCTCTTCCCAGGTAACCCCTCAAATCACAGAGGTGGCTGCTCAGTAGGTCATCATCACCCTGAAGTTAAGTGCTCCTTTCCCTGCAGCAACAAGGCAGATTGGACGTACAATTACGAGAGGAAAAAAAAGCTGATATACTGAAGAGATACTGGAGTGCCTCAGACTGTATATTATCCAGCAGAGACACACTGTGTGGCAGAGAAACATCTCAAGAATTTGTCTTCAACAAGAAACTTACAGCCACGCGCCCGCTTTCTTCACTGAGGGAGTGCCAGACATCACTCAGCACGGCTGAGGCACACCGTCTTAAAAATCAAAGGGAAGAAAAATCAATTGCTAGTTAAAAGTCAGTTGATTCATGCAGTTGTGCACTGTGATCAAAGCGCCCTGGAAATGTGAGATGTGAGATCTCTCTCAAAACCACATATCGCTAATCAGTCCCCCCACGAAACGGGGGAAAAAAAATCAACAGAGGTGAACCAAGGCAGACTAAGGAAACATGCTCCTGGCCATCCGCCCAAAAAACGCCCAGTCCAGTGCTCTTCTGTGCAGCTGCAACTGCACAACTCTGCATCGCCACAGAATACCCATCAACTCGCCTGACCGGGATAAACTTTACCTGATCTACAGTAACATCACTGAGTCATCCCTCCAGCTGTGTTCTTTTCCCAATTACCTACTCACAGGCAGTTGCATCTTAATTGGATTCTCAAAGAGGGGAAAAAGAAATCAACTTCAGCCTTCTACCTCATGGCCTTCAGTTTGTTTGTTGAAACGATAGACGTTACAACCATTTTTCAGTCATCTACTTCCTCCCTTTTGAACTACTGTGTAAAAATGGCTTATGTCCAAAAATCTGTTAGAACAGAGAGGAAGACAAAGTTGGCGCCAAGTCTTAGCAAAAGGAAGGTGAAAATAACACCCCATTGTAAGCACCAGCCCCATGTCATTAGTACTGGAGGCCGCTGAGGCCATACAACCCCCCCCACCCCGACACAGTCTACGCTGGCGTTAAAGCTGGACAAGAATAAAATCGTTTGCAACTTTCCTGTTTCCCCAGCATTCGTAGTCTCTTCAAAGTCCCTTTTTTCTTAGTGCATCAACACAGCCCAGGGATCTGGCAGGCTCTACAGGACGAGGAGGAGAAGCTGCTGCCTGAACTGGCATTCCGCTGGGCTTCAAGTTCCTCTTGCTCACAAAACCAGATCGCTAGAACAGCAGGCAAGTGTCTAATACCCATGTCAGACCAGTGTCTCAGCAAGGGCCCGCTCTTCCCTGGTCCTTACTTCCGTCTTGAAAGTCGATGAAGGAGAGAGAGAAAGCAGCAGGTAGAGAAGCTCCCCCTCTCCTTGGCTTCCCTTACACTGGGAAGAAGTTAAGGGAACAGAACAACCTGGTAAGCTCTTCCTTCTACAAGAAGGAGAGTCACTACAGTGGAACTGCCCAAGTCGCTTTTTCGGCAGGATTGGAGAGATTTCTGAACTCTGCCCCCAAGAGGGTGACAGTCCTCCTATGTCTTCAATGGGATGCTTGCTAGAAGATACACTAAACTATTCTCTAGTTTACTGCTTGCAGGACAAAACTAAGTGTAGTCCAGGCAACAGACAGCTACAATCGGTAACCTATTGTAATAAAGCTCATAGCTAAGAGCTGCTGCTGAGGGAAGCTGTCCTATGAGGGCCTCCTGCATCACGAGTCCCCTTGTTCCAGGCAACCGTGCAACAGAACTGCTTCTCTAAACCAAGTTCCACGCTGCAACCAGCTGGTTTTGTGCCACGTCACAGGAAAAAATTGTTCCAAAGTCAACCAACCGTTAGGTAGGAGCCTTCTACCTTGCCGACAGATGTGTCTTCCCACTTGTTTGCACCTGCACACTCTTGGGTGCCCTCTTACCAGTTCCTTTCGCTGCGCCTCTTCCATCCTCAGTTATCCCTAGTGGTCGACGGTCCGCAATCCCACATTCATTTCACTAAGCTAAACATTCCAACAAGCAAGACTACCTTTTCTTCATTAATTGGATCACTGTTCCCCATAACACTCTTATGGGGTACAGCTCTTCTCCTCATTTATTCTTATTCGACTTCAGCTCTTGCAAACAGGTGACCAAAACTCGTACACCGTATTCAAGATGAGATTCTCAGAGGTCTTAATAGAACTGCACTAATTCTTGCCACTTGACAGCAAGAGCATCGCCTAGATTCAGCGAGGAACTTGTTCTCAGTTGAGTTCATCGTACTGACTGCATAGACTCCTCCACTTCAGCAGCAAAGATGCTCAAATCCAGCTCAACTCCTTCCCGAAGCTCCTACGTTTTCACTGAAAAATTGCATGCTGAGAGGTGTTCCCATCCCAGTAATTCGTCAGATCACTTGGTTCATTTAGCAGAATTGTCTACATTCATGCCTGCCAATCTCCTGCTCAAATAAAGATCTTTCCCATCTCCCTTAGTACGTAGCCACGTGTAGTGACAGTAACCCTGGTGCTCAACTCAGTCGCTTTCCTTAAGAGCACAGCTGTCCCAGGCTCACGACATCGCCCCGGGGCACCTTCAGCGGGCAGTATGACGACAACATTTTGTGCTGTGGGACAGGAGGATGTACTGGCTGACGTGGTACAGCATGCAAACTGCTTTGTGTTGGACCCAGCGGGAGGAAAATAAACAGCCTTCTTTCCTAAGCAGGCAGTACCAGGTAATTATTCACGACGGAGGCGATCACGGGCTGGCGGCATGGCACCGTTTTCTGCCTGTGGTCAAGGTTTCCTGTCCTGAAAATAGTTATCCCTGCTCTGCAGCAACAGGGAAAATGCTTCTTTGACTCCTCTCAGATCCGTAACTTGCCACAATCAATCAGCTTTTCACCGTTAGGAGGCCTAATGATGGTGCGCTTTGAATTCCTGGGATGGCAAACCTGGGGAAAAGCAAACAGTAAAATGGTATGCATGCTTGTTTTAAGATTTTGCCAAGTTGAGGAGGGGGAGGCGGAACACAGACGAGAGCACGAGCATTTGGAATACCATTTCCCAAAGAAACTTGCCATTTTTGCTAACTCATGTAAGCAAATGCTACAGTAGCCACCCAGGCTGATAGTAGCCCCCGGCACCAAGGCTTTTAACAGACCGATCAGTCCATAACTGGAGAGAAGCAAAACTCCTTGTACGTTTGAGCTGAACTATAGAATTGACAACAGGCACGAGAGCTTGCCCAGTTTACTGTGAAAAACCCTTGCACCGCACAGGCCGGTTCTTACAGTGCAGGCTGGGTTTTAGACCGCAGTCGCGCTCCCGCGCGGGAGCCCAGCGAAGCTTGCGCGAGCAGCCCTGCTCTTTGCCATCCCCTTCCCCGGTGCTTCCCTCTGCAGCAGGAATGCCTTCTAGTGGCGTTTTGCCTTACATGACCACTTAGGCAAGCGGTTTCAGCCTCTGTGGGAGTCTGTTGAGAGGTTACCACCTCTGCAAAGTAAAGCCGTTGTTTTGACGCTGGCTGTGAAGTGAAAAGAGATTTGGATAACCCATAAAATCAAGCAACTCTGAATTTCCACCCGCAATGTCCGTCTCTCTCCCTTTAGTTCCCACAGCCGTAGCCCTCCCTCTCCCCAGGTCCACAGGCAACTTGGCTCCCTGTCCCCCAGTTCCCACAGCCAAATCCCTCCCTCTCCCCAGAGCCTTGGGCCATATCCCTCCCTCTCTCCCAAGGCCTGGGTCATGTCCCTCCCTGTCCCCACTTCCCAGAACCGTATCCCATCCTTCCACCCCCAGTTCCCACAGGCACTGGTTGACGAGTCCAGACAGATCAGAGGTGGGAAGTCGATATGGATACGGGTCCCCAATTTCGGACTTACATCCAAGCCCTTATACGCAGCCACAAAGGGCCTTGTGGGGAGTTGTTAGAATGGACTCCAGAGTGTCGGAGTAGTTTTGATGAAATTAAAAGAAAATGATGGAAGCTCTCCTCAAGAAACTACATGAAGAAACTCACATGGGAGCCAATGCTAGGATAAGCAGTGTTGAGAGATACGCTGTAGGGCCAAAAATGCAGACAAATGCAGATATAATAGCAAAGAGATGAAACTTGTGTAAATAATCCCAAAACACAAAGAAAGCTGCCAGCAGGTGACGTAAAAAGAGGAATAACCCCTAGGGAATACTGGCAAATAGATTTCTCTGAATTACCAAAATGTGGACAACGTAAGTATCTACTTGTTCTAGTGGATACGTTTTCCGGATGGCCTGAGACTTTCCCTTGTCGCAACAATGGGGCTAGGGAAGTAATTAGGATATTACTAAAGGAAATAACCCCCCAGATAGCTAGAGTTGGACCATATGTCGTTAAAAGGGTTGGACAACAACGACTTTTGTTTAATCCATCATGGTCCCTCAAACGGGTAGAACTATCAATGCAGATTAATATCTCTGCAGTTAAACCAGCCTGTTCACCATTCATAAGTACGTCCTATACGGGATGGTTAGCGTGGTTACATGGGCGGTCTCTTACCCTTCCAAATCGAGTAAAAAGAGATGTAACTGGTATCCTAGGGACAGGATTGGGAGTCTTAAACAGCATAGATGCTGAAGTATTTGCAGACAAACTCAGTACAGCCACACATGATCTAAAAAAACTAGAACATCCATTGCAATCCTCCCTGTCAGCTTTAGGAACTCATCAATGGCTGTTGTCTGATATATTGCCTCACTGGGAAAGGGTTAATGAAAAGGACCACCAATTAATCATAGATGCACTTGGTATAGCCCAAAACAATATTTCTCTAGCTCTTAGTTGCATCCAAGCTCAACTGTGGGTGCAATATACAATAGCAGCAATTGTAAGAGAAGGTGAAGATGGCACCTTACCTACCGAAATTCGGAAAATAATCTGGGAAAAGGCAACTGCATTTGAAAGAGAATTCCAG
Source organism: Gymnogyps californianus (assembly GCF_018139145.2). Lineage (NCBI taxonomy): Eukaryota > Metazoa > Chordata > Aves > Accipitriformes > Cathartidae > Gymnogyps > Gymnogyps californianus. The sequence goes on along the minus strand of NW_026114224.1, from coordinate 1,339,564 downwards.
TCATGGTGGTATCTGGGCAATTTCACTCACAATCCTATCGATAACAAAGCCACGGCCTTTGTTGTAACCATACAGAATGCATCGGTAAAAACCACCTACCCGATCGTTGCGTTAGGCTTAAATCACAACGGGACTGTACTTTATCCACTAGAGCACAGAGTATGGGCACAACGAGACAATAACAAATGGCAGACTGTTGAAGTTGATGCATGTACGGTACGGGAACAACAGGGATTTATTTGCGAAAGTAATACCATCAAAGCTCAAGACATTTGTCTTGACACTGAGCACAATGTTTGTCACTTCGAGATACATCCAAAAGAAATCCCTGGAACTGTACTTATATATTGGGAAAGGATGTGTGTGCATAAGAACTCTATGTAATTTTATAGTTGTAGATAACATTACTGTCGGGATAAAAAATCACTCAAATACTTGCATTTGTAACTTTACTAACATTAGAGGATGTGATTTCAACTACTCAGCTCCGGTTACGACTTATCAGCTAATACAATCCAATTATACTTTAGTTAAGGATCTATTGCTTACTTCCATTGGGAGGGATCTCACACTGGTGAAAAAAATTTTTACAACATGATGATCTACGCCAGTGGCTGGAACGTGCCCGAGAAGAGGGACAAAGGACTTTAATCACCGTTCACCATGACACAGAAGAGATACATCGTGTTTTGGACCGGGTGAAGAAAGATGGAGAACATAGGTGGTGGGAAGCCTTCCTTGGATGGTCACCCAAGACAACAGGCATTCTTAATCTCATGCTGCACCCTGTTGTGATCTTGTTATCACTAACATGTTTATGTTTACTGCTTATAATCATACTGTATTTTAAGGTTTGGCACAAGATGAAGCAAATTGCTCTAATGCAGTCACCCAGGGTATGCACGCTCACGACAGAGGGAGATAAATCCCTCAAACTTGAAAACTTCCCTATAAAGGACAGGGAAAAATTCCAGCGAGACATATGTCAATGGGAAGGAACCTATGAGCAGTTTTGGAAAATTTTGAAATCTCCCAGAGACTGAAGTTTTAGAATGAAAATATCTAAATGAGACTTATTTTAAATAAGAACGATTTATCTAAGTCTCAAAGGGGGGAATTGTTGGAGATATGCGAGAAACAAAAACAAAGGATCCTATTTAGTTAACGAGGCGTGACCTTGAGAAGAGAAACAAGATGACACCATAAGTAAGTCAGTGGGTAAAGAAATACCAAGATAAGCACAGGGGCAATCAAAGAGCTACTTGAACTGTGAGTGAACTGTCCTAATTCACATACTAGAAAACCCACCCTTGGGTAGGGAGAGCCCCCTACCAACAGAAGCCCCTTCCTCACAGAACATGCGCAGTAAAAAAGGAGGACACTGCGACTTTAAGTGGAGATGAGACTTGCGAGAACCAATAGGAACGAGAGTAACTAAGCAAAACTGTAAAAATACTGATAACTGTTGCTCGAAAGGTATAAAATGCTTTACCGCGTGTTAACCAGGCGTGCTGGCTTTGTGGAGTTACCACCTAGCGCCCATCTCTGCGCAGACATGAAATAAACAAATATCTCGACTCTGTGTGTTAATCGGCTTTTTTGCACACCGGGTGAAAGAATCCTGATTTTTGGGACAACACTGCCTCTCTGTCCCGCCCCCTGCCTCTCTGTCCCGCCCCCCACCTCTCATCCCGCCCCCTGCCTCTCATCCCGCCCCCTGCCTCTCTGTCCCCCCCCCCCCCCCCCCCCCCCCCCCCCCCCCCCCCCCCCCCCCCCCCCCCTCTCATCCCGCCCCCTGCCTCTCTGTCCCTCCCCCCACCTCTCATCCCGCCCCCTGCCTCTCTGTCCCGCCCCCCCGCCTCTCATCCCCCCCCCCCCCCCCCCCCCCCCCCCCCCCCCGCCTCTCATCCCGCCCCCTGCCTCTCTGTCCCTCCCCCCGCCTCTCATCCCGCCCCCTGCCTCTCTGTCCCTCCCCCCACCTCTCATCCCGCCCCCTGCCTCTGTGTCCCGCCCCCTGCCTCTCATCCCGCCCCCTGCCTCTCAGCCCTTCCTCAGAGCTCACACAGCAACAAGTCTGTCCCCGCTCAGGCAGGTCACACCTCTCCAGCCTTTCCAACTTACCACAGTATCACTCCATCTCTGTCCACAAACTATTAAGGTAGAGCTCAGCTGGACCACAGGTCAGAGCCTGCAGCAACTCAGCTACTAGGCTTCTTTTGCCGCTTACTGAGCTCCCTCCCGAATCCAGGAACCACCAGGTTAAGCAAAAGGGCTTGCAGCCCCTGGCCTGGACAGGAACAAGTCAGCCTCACCCAGCAACCATCAGCTACTTACCACAGGACTGCTGCAGCCTGCTAGTAACACAGAACAAGGGGACAGAAGCACGGACAGAAAAGAATCACTGCCATTTGCATACCCCTCCATTAATAAAGACAAGCGCAGAAGGCCAGTGAAAGCAGATGACATTTTTAACATCATCTTCCCCTTCTCTGGTGCTTTTCATTCTATATCAAGCAAATCTTGATCATTGCCTTTTCAAACGGGAGGAAATGGAGCAATAACGTAAGTTTCTGTTTGACTATCACCCAGGGGCAGAAGAAGAGAGAGCAACAAAGTCTTCAATCCCAGAGCAGGAATCAATCCACCAAATCACAGAGCAGCTGAAGTAACCCCTTCTTCAAGATGCAAAACTTCTTATTTAAAATGGAACAGAACAGTCTTTCCTTTGTAGGAGTTGACAGAAAAGCATTCTCTGGATTTACCAAGCGGAGTATCTGTTAACAGATGAAGTAAACCATTTCCTCTGGAGATGCCAGAAAGCATCCATGAGCTACTACTGCATTCCAAGATTCTCCACCAAAGCCTTCCATGGCCACTGTCACTAGATTTTACAGGGGCCCTTCCAGGCCACATTCATCTTCAGACATACAGTTGCATTACAGGTGACAGATGATGTCGAAGATGACTCCAAACAGGGCTGGGTGTGGAAAAGCAATGGATTTTCTTTAAGGGGCATATAACCGTATGAAAATACCCCACCATGCTCCTCAGATATTAATAATTATGCATGTCAACTCCAAAGCAAGAGCAGTCAAACCAAAGAAGAGGTCAGGTACAGCAAGTTGTACCTTTTCCTAGGGCAACAGAACAGTACTACTGCACGTTAACAGACTGTCTTTCACTTTTTGGCCTTGGTCACACACTGCCTCAAGCACGTGCTTCCTTCGTACCTCTGGAATATTAGAGGACAGTGGCACTTTATCATGGATGGACAGTTAAACATGCTGAAGACTAAGTCTGCAAATAAATGGAGACCGGAAGGAGCCCAGGTAAAGATATCCATTGTGCTCATGTGCCTCGCTAACATAAGCTACCGTCACACCATTGGGATCACGAAAGCTTCTTCTGTAGGATCCTGTCTCACTAAGTTCAACAACAAGGCTATATTTGGGCACAAACTTTGCCACACTTTCCTGACTCAGCAACTAAAAGAAAAGAAAAAAAAGAAAATTAACAATAAAAGATTTTGTTCTCCACAATTAGATCTCAGACACTTAGACAGTCAAAGACCATTCCACACTCCTTGGAAGAAGCAGCTAGGAACATAAGCACACATTGTGAGTAAACACTATTACACAGGCTTAACACATTAACATCTGAAAAGCCAACTTTAAAAAAAAAAAAAAAAAAAAAGACCAGCAGAAGCGTACTCTACTTCAGCACTAGGCTGAAAGGATGTCCATGCAGGAGACATCAGCTTGTTCTGGTGCAGCTGATGTCAAGCAGCAGACATCATGCTCTGCTCCCCATAGCATCAGTTTGTTAAGGCTCCTGCACTGCACCAGGAGAGACAACAGGTTTTACAGGGACAGCACAGAGTTTGTTTAGCTGAAATGGCACTTCCATCCTAAACACTGCTTGTTGATTTTTTTTTTTTTTTTTGAGAACGGAAGTATTTTCAAGTCTCTGTATTGTTTAAAAAGCACCATGCCCTTTCTTTAGCATCAGATATCCCTTACAAAATACATTATTCTTGCTCATCTTCATCCTAAAGGGGGGTGTGACATAACAACAGGCATACTGAGTCAGAACAAAGTGTCACCTAGCAGCATACATAACATACACACTGCCTCCTAGGATGCCTAGGGTAGTCATTAGAACAGGTCAGACTTCCCAAATGCTCTCCAGACACCTGGCAATAAGTAGTTCAGGCACTTTGGGTACAAAGGTGGAATCTTCACATATCCAAATGTAGATTCTGTGTTGCTGCACGGCTAGGGCAGAGACAATCCCTTTTTCTTTCCTGAGATCAGGATGGAAGGCAACTTAAGAGATGTGTACCTGCTACTCAGAGAAGCAAATGTTAGTTTTACTGCCTATGAATATATAAGGACCGTTCTACCTGGGCACAACCACAACAGTTTTAACCACGGCACTACAAAAAATTAAAAATCTTCCTGTGAAGAGGAAGAAACTGGACAAACAAGTAAACGAGTATTTATCACTTCCATTCCTATACTAAAGGTGATTTTTTAAATGGTTGTTTTTTTTTTTTTTTTTGCCTTAAATATCATCCTTTTAATCCATGGTTGTTCAGACAAGAAGTCCAACAAAGAAAATCCAGGATTGGGCCGGACAGCTAACATAGCTACCCAATGTCCTCCAGAGCTGCTTAACCTGATATTATCTGGAAGACCAGGCATATTCTCAACAAACATATCTGCTCCACCTTTCATTAGACTAGACACATAATACCTGAAAGTTACAGATAGTAGGATTAGGACATCTTAACTCAAGCAGTCTAAGTAATAAATAAAAGTCCCAAAAGGAATTCACTTTCAAAAATAAAAAGAATTTATTTTTTTCCTTGTTTTGGTACAGGGAAATGCAGCAGAGCCGCATTCCTCTCCCCAGAAAAAGTCAGCTTACTCACTATGCTCAAGGAGCCCATGATGGAAAGATTATGCAGTCCAGATGTTTACAGTGAAAGAAAAAAATTAAGTATTGAGGAAGGCCACCTTCTTTGCCGTTGCTAACTAGGCACGAAGAGAGTGTAGGATTTCTTTTGTCATTCAACTCATTTATTCACACAATCTCTAAACAGAGAGTACCAATAATTTCAGCTAAGTCATACTCACCTCCTGATACTAGCCAGGGTTGTCTCCTGCACCAGGACAAAGTCTTCTGCAGGAGAGAGCTGGACACCATTGGGAAACCTCAGCCCCACCATTCAGACTTTCAGTTCTTTTGTTACTGTGTCATATTCAAGCAGGCTAACAAGAAAGCATTTTGGATGTTTCTGAGTGAAGACAAATACATATTCATCTTGGTTTCATTCTCCAGACATTCCTCCTTCTCTCACATGCGCTTCACCTAAGTTAACAAGGCAGAATAGCCAGGAAGCATTTGTTTATGAACACAGGAGAAATACTAAGCCACTTGAGATCAGCAGCATTCATGAAGGACTCAGGCTGAACATAATGCTAACACCTTCCCTTTTCAAATAGATGTTCCAAGCAAGTCCTCTGGAAGAAGAAAGAGGAATCTCATTTATTTCACTGCAGGTCTCGTTAGCATCATCCACACATTCTCTCACCCTCTCCTGGGCAGCGCAGTGTTTGCACAGGTGGTTTATAAAGAGAAAAAACTTGAAGACCAAGGAAGTGGTGAAGTCCATTCCTACAGCTGATCCAGTTGTCATCACTGATAAGGAAGAGGACAGTTATTTCACAAACCCAGTTGGTGATCTCAGTTTCTCAAAGCAGAATAAAAACACATGGGACTAGACCCCTTGTACGCAACTGGCAATGCACTGAGGACATGGAAGGGAGCCCAGCGGTAGGCTTTGTAGCTCAGTTTTGCGGCCGGAAGTGCTAGTGCTGGGTTGCCTAGGTGGACATGAAGGGACACAAGCCCACCCTCTCTGGCAAGTCCCAGCACAATCCTTACGAGGAAACCCGAAGGAGGTAAACACAAGTGTTTACGACTAGGTAAACACAAGAAAGAATTAGCAGACTAGCAATGTCCTTCTTATTTCCCTAATAACACATGTGAAACAACTACTAGAATACCCAGCATTGCTGAAAAGGCACCACAGTTGCAGTGAAATACAGCTACTTGAACTTGGATACCCAAGCTGAAGGAAAAATTGGGGAAGTGTATTCCAGGGCTTCTTTTAAAACAGCAGAGGTATTGTATAAAGACATTTCCCTGTACAGTAACATTACAATGAGAAACATTAACGTCTGCATCTTGCTTCAGCTAGTATTAAATTGCATCATAGCTAATGGAAACCACCAATGGCTGCTCTACATCAGCCCTAAAAGGAAGGAAAGGGAGCTCACTGACTGTGCAGAACTGCAGATTGCTCCTAGCTCTGTGCATCTCAAAATACGCTGTGGAGCGGAAAATCTTGTTCCCCTAGCAGGGAACAGAGAGATTTTTAAAAAACACCAAGAGAGAACTATGTCGTTTGGCTGGTTATTTGAGACCTTCCGCATTTCCAGAGGAGAGAGATTCCAGAGCCATCTGCTAGAGGAACTCTTCTCCATGTATTTCTGCTAAGCATCCAATATCTCCTTGACAACACTTGGACCATCATGTGTGGTGACATCTCCCATGTTGTTTGATTGTTCAGTGACTACCTTCCTCAGCAGCCTTCTCATGAGGATCTCTGATCGGGTTTTAGGAAGATGTTTCACCACCTGCAGAGAAGGGAAAGATGCACCTATATTAGAACCCGGGTCCTGCTGGAAAACACAAGGAAATTTGGCTGAACTGTCCTAAGCTGGCACACTATCTCATGGCCACAGCTCCTTTGAGGCTCCTGGGAAATACCAGACCATTGAGCACATTAGTTTATGTCCAAGGAAAGGAGTGTTACTAGCATCAGTTCCCTGTGCTACAAATTTTATTCTTATCTAAGTGGACTTTGTTCCCCATTTACTCATTGCTGTGTATGTCCAGGCTGGGTTCTGCAGGACGCACAGCTCTTTGGAGAATCAGGTCCTGAATAAGCTGTTCACTATTGCACTAGAAAGCTAGTAACACTTGAAAACTCAGGCACTGATGATGACACAGATCTCAACACATTACCGGAACAGACATTCATATTCCCCTTTACAGGGCAGGAATATAAAGCACACAATACTGCACGCCAGCGACAGGGTCTCCTACTCAAGGGATAACTCCTGTCTGCTGATGTTTCTCTCTGCCTGATTATAGCTGGCAGACTACATGCCTGCCTTCATATCCAGAAGAATGTGAAATGTCTTGGCTACGCTTCCTGCAAAGGACTTAGTAGCAGATTCAAAGCCTTTAGCATAAACTTGAGCCTGGTAAAGAGTTCTCAGGCACTGAACAGAGACGCTAGCAGGTCTCACATTTTGCTACATGATCAGGCCAGCAGGCTACAAAACTCCAAAGCATTAACAAACAAGCAAGCAAAGACCCCCAAACACAGGGAAACAGAGGTGCTTCCTTGCAAACCTGCAAGTTCTGGGAGCTGCTCCAATCCACTGAGGATGTCCTGGGCTCTTCCAAGTTGACTGAGCCACCCTTGCCTGCTCCTGTTGTACTCTGTAACCTGTGTCTTGGTGTCCACCTTTCCAGCATGGGACTAAAGCAGAGCCCCTCAAAGAAGCGGCCTGGTCACTGCCTCCAAGCAGAGAGTGGAATGGATGCAGACGGGCCTTGGGGGGCAGCTAAGGGGCAGCTTTGTGCAAAGGGAGCTGCTGAAAGGTGAGCAGGCTTGAAACAGAGCCTGGAGTTCATCAGTGTTCCCAGGGTCAGGCTGAACAGCTCTCAGAGTTACGCAACAGAAACAGCCAGTGCTCTGGGATCTGGCGTTGATGCTAATTGTCAATGCAAAATGGCTGGGCAGTGGAAAGTGCCACTCTGCCCCTCAGTGACACTGAAGGTTGTGGCATCTCTGAGCACAATCCTTTTTAAGGAAGCTCTACCACATACATAAATACTATGTGCGAAAACAGCTTAGGGAGGAATACCTGCCCCCAGCTTAGGAACATGCAGTTATTTTCACGGCTGTGTCTGCCTCTTGGGGCTGCAACACCAGTCAACCTAAGGATAACTGTCCTCCCGTTCCCTAGGCACCTCCGAACACAAAACCTAGCTCAGAAATTAAGGGAAGTGTACGTAGGTGTCATGTCAGAACACTGCTTTTCACATACCTTCTCCTTTGATCTTGTGTGCATACCCAATCACAGCTGTCTCAAGGACCTTAGGGTGATCAGCCTTCACAAAAAGTGAAACAAAAAGACACAGAGCATAACAACTGCAAAAAGCCCTGTAGAGTTGGCGCCAGTTGCTCTAGGAACAAAACACCTTGCCATAGCTCACCTTCCCCTTGGCAGATCCTGCTGAAAGCACAACGGGAAAGCTCGATGCCGCCTTCCTACTGCATCGTCAGCTGGTGGCCACGGCCATGCCCACGTCTCTGGGAGTAGCAGTTACTCACTGGACTGGCCCTGCTTTTAAACACACCAATAAGTACTCTTACACACACTGCTAAGCCCACTGCACACCAAGCTGAATTGGCACCAGCTCGAAACCTGCTTTCTCTTTCTTTGTCTGTGCTCTTGTGCGTGCACGGCTGCGGTCCCAAGCGGTGACGGGCCATGGCCAAATCACAAGCAAAACCAGTCCTCCATTGCTCTGTGCCACAGGGAACTGTTGCCAGCAGAGCAAGAGTGAAGCTGTCAACATCACAGTCCACATTCGACCGCTGTTTACAAGTGCCCAAAGCACACCAGAAGGCAGAAAGCATCAGACCTCCGCATCTTTCCAGAAGGGGGGAAGGGTTGTTTTGCCAAATGCATATTTTTATTCTTATGCTACACAACAGTGATTTATTGGCACACTTCAGAGTTTAACAGTCTTCTGCAGTAAGGAGACAATTTGGCTGTACAGACTAAAAGAAATTGCATCTCTGAATCCCACACCAAAGACCGGATTATGCTATCTTAAATCAGAGTAAAATACGAAAGAAAACATCGCAGAGCAATCCAAGCAGATTAATACATTTCAATATACACAGGTACACACATGCGCAGAGTGGGACAGGAACTGGATCCTGTATCTACGGTCAGAAACCCACGCAGACAAAAAATTTACTCACAGAGGAGACAGTAGGATCCGGTGTGCCATGCGAACACAGCTCAGGTTTATCAAATGTTACATTTAAGTGCCATTTGCAGGCAAGGCACGTAATACAGAAATAAATACTCAGGGCAAGCTTTGAAGAGAAATACTCTGAGCACTTTTTGTTGTCAATTCCCTGAGCTAATATTATTTTCTCTCCAAATGACAGGCTAGCTTTGCAGCTCACATGAATCAAGGTCGCTTCATGTTTAACACTGCCGAATTCTTAGGCATACTCAGCTAGTTCAGATGAGCAAGAACCGCAGATTTGGGAAGAAGAGGTTAGGTGTTAGCAGAAGGGAGGGGAAGGAGCAAACGGGAGAGACAATCCCTTATGGAGACTCCACCAGCATCCAAAATTACAACTGCAACAGTACAACGTCCCGGAGAGGAAACACAGCTCTGACAGTTCGACTGCAGGGACTGCCCACGAAGTGACGCCTCTCTCGCTTGCCCATTCGTCGTCTCCTTCATAAGGGTCTGTTTCCTTTTGCACATTTGCTAGTCATTATGCATCATGCATCAAGCTGTGTGTATGCAGGGGCAGGGGTTCAAAGGCAACAGAGCCTGCGCTTGTCTAAATTCATAAAGCTTCTTTCAAAGGGCCACCCTGCCCCACAGACATGCCCTGTCAAGGGACATCGACCTGCTTGGAACTTACCCTTGCATCTTCTATCTCTGCCGTCCCGAGCCTGTGCCCGCTGACGTTAATGACGTCATCCGTGCGTCCCGTCATCTGGTAATAGCCTTTCTTGGTCCTGTAAGCACCATCTCCTGTGAAGCAGTAACCTACAGCAAAGACACGTGGGTGGTCAGCAGCAGGATCCGCTGTGCCACTTGCTTTGGGCTCTGATGTAGAACAGACTCTGCTCTAGGATGGCAGCTAGGGTAGGGTGGATCAGGAAGCTCGCAGGCACTCCGAAGCTTACAGCTGCGTGACCTGCCACACACCGTTTCCCCCTTCATCTGCTCTGCCTGGGCTGGGCTGGCTCCTAGGAAGCACCTGAGCAGCATCAAGAAAGCGGAGCTCGGATCTCTGCCAAGATGGACAAAATCACTCTAGGCAAGCAGCAGCAGCAACCAGTAGCTCATGGCCCGGTAGTAAAACCAAGTCCAGCAACACAACACAGTGACGCTTTGTTGGATTTACAAAACCAACGTGGGGGCTCTCTGATCTCCCTAGGCTTCTTCCCTAGGGGAAGAGCACCTCCCTATGCCCCGGGCTATCAGGATCGCCGACATCCAGCTTAGCTCTCCAAAGGCTCAGAGGAGAGCAGTACCTGGCCTACAGCAGCTGCCTTTGCATCGGAAGGCCTGCAGACCCTTCAGCAGCAGCCACGACGCCTGTGTTCGACAGCCTTCCCACCGTCCCATCCGTGGCAAATCAATCAGGCACAGGGAAGACCCCACTGATTCAGCCCCCGTGCTCTGTTCCCTACCTCTGGCCCTAAGTCAGCTCACAAATCCACCCGTTCCTCCAGCTACCAACCCGCAATGAATGCAGGCAGCTCTAACGCATACTTTACACCCTTGTAGGGCCTTCTCACACTAACAGGGCTGCCTGGTGGCAGGGGCAGTACTCGCCAGCCCCATTTCCTACCCCAGAAGTGATTTTACAGGGAAACTAGAAGCACGTCAGCGGATTTATCTCCCGGTGCTGTTTTCACAGCTCTCTAAGGTTAGCAGGAAAAGCACTTCGGGAGCCTGAACTACTATTAGTACACAATAGGAGATTCACCCACCCCTCACAGGCAGGTTGAGCTTATCTTCTATTCAGAATTGAACCTTTTAATCATCCTTTTTCATTCCTGCTCGATGAACATCAAATCAGATTCCAACCTTAAGCAGATCTTTTCGATTCTAAAACTAATTCAGAAACACAAGAGAGAAACACAAAAAAGAAGCATTAGGCTGTTAAAAATACAGCTCTATAAAGAAAGGTACGTTCTGCCACTTGGAGAGTGCATTCCTCTACCGGCTTTTCTGAGGTTGTGAAAACTGAAACCAGGGCTTGGAAAGGCTGAATTTGACCCTGAATTTGCATCCAGCTGTGCTGACATAGCTATGAGGAAGGGTCTCGTTGAGGAACCCTGAGCTTCAGACTTGCAGAAAATAGTTTCACATGTGGCTTACACATCAAATCATTTCACATTTCATTGACCGGCATGCATCCACTTCCCATGGTGCTGTTTATTTTGAAAGAGTGATCTTGAACTTTTTCAGAAAAAGAAAAAACCTGCTCTTCTCTGTTTGCACAGACAAAATCTGCGTCAGAGCAGGGAACATGATTAAACTGATGGTTGCTCTTCCGAAGCCAGTACTCCTTCTGAACACAGCACTGCAAGCTATGTTTCAACATAGGTTTTGCCACATCCCACACAGCCTGCACATCCTGCAGCCAGCTGCACGTAAGGCAGGAAAGTCACAGTCCAGAGGCAGCGGCATGGTTGCAGGGGAGCTTTAAAAATTGTTTGCATGGTAAAGACCTATTTTAAACTGCTTTAAGTACCAATTTTAGCCACTGACAGATGACAGTTAGCAAGGCTTCTAGGTCCTACCCCGCCCTTAGGAAGTCTGTCTCTTTAGAGGCAAAGCTGGTAGAGGCAAAGCACAAAAGCTGGGCTTCCACGTTACCTGTGTCTTCACCACCACAGATACATTGGACTGCCTGCTTCAGGGGGAATCCATCTCAGAAACACCAGCCCAGTCTAAATCACTGTAAGATGACGCCAACAACAAAAGCTTCCAGCACCTCTTCAGAGATGTCTTTCAAAACCAGCTTTTGTTCACAGCTGCTCACAACAGCTGTACTCTTTTTATAAAGCCAGCAACAAAAGTAAAAATACCTAGTCTCTCTTCTGCACTGTGAAGAACTACACTTGAAACTCAAACACAGCTTTGATTCTATTACTGTCAATCACAGCACAGCACTACCTACTAGTTTAACAGTAAGAGCCACAGGAATTTGCCATCTCTCTCATCTCCACATACCACACGACTTAAATTGCTTCTCGTAATTGCGCTCTCACTCATTTGCTCATCCAAAGACTTTCAAGTCTCTGAATCTGAATCTTAAATCTTAAACCACCAGTTGCTGATCTTTACGCCTACCAGGCTTTATTAGCTGGCAACACGCTGCTGCTTCCGAGAGCGACATACCGTAGAGGACACTGCATACAACAGTACAATTAACAAGCTATACTGAAATGGTCTACGAGAGGTGACACTGCAGTACCACAAGCAGCATCCATCAAACTGTCTCTATGATCTCTTTCCACGCTCCCTTTACATTCAAATGGCGTATAGAATGTTTCCAAGATGAATTTGTCTTCCTCTTTATTGGAAGCATCAACCGTGGACAAAGATTGATTCTACTTGCTAACACAATCAAGGTAATGACTATTTATCATTACATTATGCTTCCAGGAGCTGGTAACCGTTTACCTGCAAAACTATGCCTGCTTCAAGGTAAGAGCAAGCACTTTGCAGGTACACACTGCCCAGCAAACGTTCTGCAAAACTGTCACTGTTAGAAAGCAAGGGATGGGGGTGTAGGCAGAGACTCCTCTCTCCTGCTGTCATGGCAGGAGAAGCCTGGGGCCCTGCCAGCAGACACGTCCACTCTTGGGTTTTGCTCCTGTTGCAGCCCAGTATGTGCTAAGAAAGGATTCCGCAGGCTTTGGAGCCTTTCTGCCATGAGGAGAGCAGAGGAGCTTCAGCTGCTCTTGCAAAAAGGCAGAGAAGCAGAGCTCACCTTGGAGAGATCTGCATCAAAGCGATCACGCTGACTCTTCCTCCTCATGGAATAGCATGGGCTGGCAGCTGTGTACGCCGTGTTGGGGCCCATCACCCTAGGCAACATGGAGGTGCCCGCACCTGCAAGAGGAATGGGAAGAGAGTGTGCCTGAGTCCTCAGGAGACAGAAGAAACCTCTGGGTCAGAGACAGGCCCCCTGCAAAGCCTGCTCAGACGAGCAGGAAGGATGGCTTCCCCCTTTCCCTATCCCTCCATCTTCTGCCACACCGGGGGACTGTAGGCAGCTCCAAGGCTGAGCTGCCAGTGCTTCTGTGGGATGACATGAGATGCATTGGTCCTGTAACTGCAAGAACCAGGAAGAAAAAACCCCTGAGGGGCTGGCTGGAACTTCACAGCTCTGGTAAAACCCTCTGCCCTCTGGATTCCCATTCCCAAGAGTCAGTAGCACAGCTTGGGTGGGGGGAAAGGCATGGACCAGACCTTGGGACACAGAGAGGAGCACAAGCATCTGCCAAGGGAGCTGCATCAAACCAGGAGCACTCCCCACTTGCTTCTACGGGACATAAAGGAAGCTTGTCAGGGAACAGTTGTGTCCTGGGGTGTAGGCTTTGGACTAGCCCTGCTTAAAAAGCTGACCAGCAGATTGTCACTAGAGGACACTCGAGCTGCAAGGATATGCATCTCCCAGCCGTCACTTACCTGGAGGTCAGTCGGTTTGGACAGCCCTGTGCCAGAATGACATGGACTGCACAGGCGGGTGTGCTGGTTTTGGCTGGGATAGAGTTCATTTTCTTCATAGTAGCTGGTATGGGGCTATGTTTTGGATTTGTGCTGAAACCAGGGTTGACAACACAGAGGTGTTGTTGTTACTGCTGAGCAGTGCTTACACAGAGTCAAGGCCTTTTCTGCTTCTCACCCCACCCCACCAGCGAGTAGGCTGGGGGTGCACAAGGAGCTGGGAGGGGACACAGCCGGGACAGCTGACCCCAACTGACCAAACGGATATTCCATACCATATGACATCGTGCTCAGCAATAAAAAGCTGGGGGAAGAAGAAGGAAGGGGGGGACATTTGGAGTGATGGCCTTTGTCTTCCCAAGTCACCCTTAGGCGTGATGGAGCCCTGCTTTCCTGGAGATGGCTGAACGCCTGCCTGCCGATGGGAAGTGGTGAATGAATTCCTTGTTTTGCTTTGCTGGCATGTGCAGCTTTGGCTTTACCTATTAAATTGTCTTTACCTCAACTGACTCACGAGTTTTCTCATTTTCACTCTTCCGATTCTCTCCCCCATCCCACCAGGGGGGAGGGAGCGAGCGGCTGTGTGGTGCTTAGTTGCTGGCTAGGCTTAAACCCCGACAGTCCTTTTGGCTCCCAGCGTGGGGCTTGAAGGGTTCCAGATAATGACAGATTTGATTGGAATGGGCTACATTGAATTTCTAGCTGGTATTGCTGTTTAGCTACTAATGGACAGGCTTCTGCGCTTGCCATGGGGCTTGCTTGCCTTGCTGTATATTAGAGTCTAGTGCTTGTTAGTGGCTGCTTTTTGCTTTTGCTGCTTGCTGTACTGCTGTACTGCTTATCTCTTACTCTGCTGTGTCCTGGGAACATCTTCATAACAGCAAGGGCCACGCGCCTGGGCTGGCAGATGGCCAGGCCATCGCTGCTGTTTCTGTGCTGCTGTAATGGACAGGCTGGAACTCCAGGGTGAACCTGAGTCGACGGGACTGTGACCTGTGGATGAGTCCACGCGGGAGCAGGACACCCCGAAGCGGCTGTGGCTGTGAATAAGTCCACACCAGAGCAGGTATATCTCGAAGCGTCTGTGGCCATGGTTATGTCTGTGTTGCAGCAACTCCACCTCTGAAGGGCTTGTGGCCCAAGCATAAGTCCATGCTGGAGAAGGTACGCCTCGAAGCCTCTGTGGCTGTGGATAAGTCCGTGCTGCAGCAGGTATACCCCTGAAGAGACTGTGGCTCATAAATAAGGCTCCACTTGGAGCAGGTATGCCCCTAAGGGCCTGCACTCTCTGCCTAAGTCCAAGCTGGAGCAGGGGCAAGGGGAGGAGATCATTGCAATGTTCAACCCTACGGTATGGTCCAAAGGGACCACGGGTGGCGATTGTAATGGAAATACCTTTAAATTGCTGCAAACCGGGATTTGAGTTGCATGTTGCGGGAATTTCTATAGCAGGAACCCCTAGTTGCTAGCCAGGCTAAGAGCAAAGGGAGGAGTTCAGTGCCATGTTGAACCCTATCACCTGGCCCAAAGGGACCAGGGCTGGAGATTGTAATGGAAACACCTTTCAATTGTTGTAACCCATGATTTGAGTTGCATGTTATAGGAATTACTATAGCAGGAACCACCTGAAACAATGACGGACAAGCCTTACAAGAAGCAGTACAGGTGCAGCAGTGACCCGACCTGAGCTGGCTTTGGTGCCCAGGAACTCCACGTAACACACCACCTCTCCTGTCCTGAGGGACCACCATAACAGATGGAGCCCAAACTCATGGGCTAAATGAACTCAGTGGACATTTTGTGGACATTTGTGGACGTTTTACAGAAATTTTACAGGGGTGGTCCACAGACTAGGGGAATGATATCTTTGTATATCAAATGATGGGGGGTGGGGGTGGGGGGTGGATAATGAGAATATTGGATAGTGTGGGAGCTGAGCAGGACATAAATGGTATGGAACAAGGGGTAAAGAATGTGCTGGTTTTGGCTGGGATAGAGTTAATTTTCTTCACATTAGCTAGCATGGGGCTATATTTTGGATTTGTGCTGGAAAACAGGTTGATAACACAAGGATGTTTTAGTTACTGATGAGCAGTGCTTACACAGAGTCAAGGCCTTTTCTGCTTCTCACACCGCCCCACCAAAGAGTAGGCTGGGGATGCACAAGAAGTCCATGCTGCAGAACCTCCCAAAGGTCAGCCCTTCAAACAGAAAGACGCAGGCAACGAGCAAAGGCAGACGCACACTGACACACAAGTTACACCGAGCCAAACCAGAACGCGCTCACGCCCTCACTGCTTTGGGACTGTTCAGCTGACGGTTTCCAGGACTGACCGGAAAACGTGAGACTGGGGCAAAGCACTGCAGCGTGACAAACACACCCAGAAACTCAAGTTCTCTTTTCGCGAAGGCTATAGCACAGCCCTTCAGCTCCAATGGAGGGGAACAAACAGCACTGCCCCCCTCCCCGGACCGGGGATCCTCGCCCGCCACTACCCCTGCACTACCCAGATCCCGCCAGCACCCCAGATCGTCCCACACCGCCGTGAAACGCCCCCCTTCTCTGGCGTCAGAGAGAAGGAACTGCAGCAAGACCGACTCCAGGGTCGTCTGGATCAAGAAAGAAGCAGATGGATGACAACGCCACAGAACTAGAGTTGCTTTGCAGAACAGCAGCGTGTGCATGTGCCTGTGTGTGCCTGTGTGTGCGTGTGTGTGTGTTAAGCAGCGACTGGTCAAATTGCTTTGGACCTGAACACCTGAAAGGTGTAAGAACCATGTGTGAAACTGCATTCGCGGTGCCCCAGTTCAAATGGGACAGCTCATGCGCACGAATGCAAGACTTCCTCTTGTAATGCTATACTTTGCATCCCTGCCTCTCTCCTCGGTCGGCACGGGCCAGCTGCCAAATTTTCGTGACAGCTCCCCATCATGGCCGCACGGTACCAGCACCCGTTCCACCACAGTTGCGGGCAGCAGTTGCCCCCCCGGGACAGAGAGGGGGAGGACAAAAACAACCCAAAAGCACCCCAACCCCCCCCATCCCCACCACCACGGCACGATGGGGCAGCACACACATGTCGGCATCGCAGGGCCACCGGTGCCGGCCCCATCCCTTCCCCTTGCACAGGAAATTCACCTCCCCCCCAAAATCATGCTTGGGATGGGAAATCGTGGGCATGGGAAACCGTTGGGCTAGGAAACCAGCACGGGGCTGAGAAATCATCGCTGGGATGGGAAACCATCGTGCCGATGGGAAACCACCATTCAGCACAGGAAATCATCATCAGGATAGGAAATCATTGAGATGGCAAGTTGTTGTGGGCTGAAAAAGCAAACCCTCGCAAGGCTGGCTGAAGCAGGTGCTGGCGGAATGATCGCCATGGGGACGGAGGCTCTTTGCCCCAACAAAGCCCACACTGACCCATCGCCATGGGGACGGAGGCTCTTTGCCCCAACAAAGCCCATACTGACCCATCGCCATGGGGACGGAGGCTGTTTGCCCCCAACAAAGCCCACACTGACCAACCGCCATGGCAGGTACAGCAGCAGGCTCCCGCTCCTCCTGGTGCTCTTGCCCTCCAGGTAACCCCCCAGCCGGCTCTGCCCGCCACTATCTCACCTCATCACCCCTCTTTGCTTCCCCCAACAGAGAGGTTCCCTCTCCAGCTGCCGATGGCATCGCAGGTGCCCGCTGTGACCTGCACCCTTCCGGCCATGCCGCCACCGGTCAGTGCCTGCATGCTGCCCTCTGTCCCGGGGCTGCCGCTGTCCTCTCAGCCTGCCCAGCTCCACCCCATCACGGGCCAGCTGGTGCAGGCCAGCGTCTGGCATGGGGTGCCAGGGCCCCTGGGACCCTCGGGACGGCTGGTGCAGCTCCCCCGCGGGCTGCAGCTCCCCGTCGGGGTGCAGCTCCCACCCGTGGTGCAGCTTCCCCGCGGGGTGCAGCTCCCCTCTTTGGTGCAGCTCCCCTCTGGGGTGCAGCTCCCCCGCGGGGCGCGGCTCCCCGCCGGGGTGCAGCCTCCCCGCTGGGTGCAGCTCCCACACGTGCCTGCTCCCAGTCCCCCTGCCTATGGCTGGGGACAGCACGTGCTGATGGGGACGCTGCTGCCCCACCAGCCAAGGGGGCTGGGGCCGGCGGCCGTGGTCCAGGGGGAGACCCTGGACCCCACGGGCTCCTGCCCGCTGCACCTCCCTGCCCGACCCGGCCCCCCGCCACCCCGCCGCCCCGCGCCTCAGCATTGGGTGCATGTGGGCCCCGCTGTGCTCCACACCCTGCCCGGTAGTGCCCAGAAGCCCTCGGTGGCCTCCAATGAGGACGGGGCGGCCATCGAGGACAGCGTCCCTGCTGCCAGCCCCCACCAGCCCGCCCTGGCTCCACCGACCGGCAGAACCACGCCAAAGCCCAAGGGTGAGTTTTGGGGGGTGGCAGAGCTCACAGGTGGGCGGCCAAGCTAAGGAAAGCTTGCATCGCCCCGGGGCTCGGTTGCCTTTCTTTGCTTTTTCAGCAGTGGTGACCACCCCGGCGGCCCCGCAGAAGCCCGCGGATCTACCCGAGCAGGGGCCGGCCGCCTTCGCCGAGGCCCTTCCTGACCAGGCAGAGGACACCGCCGTCAACCATGTGCTCACCTGGCTCGACACCGCGGACGGCCAGGACACCGTCCCCGATGTCCCCGACAGCCCCACCTTCACCGCCTTCCTCCACCACCTCCCCGACCTCTCCGAGTACGTGGCAGAGGGCGGCTGCCCCAAGGAGCGAGCGGTGGTGGCGGGCTACGGGACAGAGAGGACAGCGTCCCCGATGTCCCCGACTTGACTGCCTTCCTCGACGAGCTTCCCGACTTCTCCGAGTACGTGGCGCAGGGCGGCTGCCCCAAGGAGCGAGCGGTGCCGGCGGGGCTGGGGGACAGCGAGGACACCGTCCCTGATGTCCCTCATTTCCCCAACAGCCTCGCCAGCACCGCTCTCCTCAATGAGCTCCACGACTTCTCGGAGTACGTGGCGGACGGCGACTGCTCCCAGGACCAAGCGGTGGTGCCACGGCTAGGGGACAGCGAGGACACCATCTTGACTGCCAGTGTCCCCAGCTTGACCGCCCAGGTCCTCCGTGAGCTCCCCGACCTCTCCGAGTACGTGGCACAGGGCGGCTGCCGCAAGGAGCGAGCGGTGTTGGTGGGGCTGGGGGATGGCGAGGACACTGTCCCCGATGTCCCCGACCTCTCCGACCTCCCCAACTTGACCACCTCCCTCAACAAGCTCCCCCACCTCTTGGACTACAGGGCACAGGGCGGCTGCAACAAGGAGCAAGTGGCGGCGGTCATGCTGGTGGACGGCGAAAACTCCTTCCCCGATGTCCCCGACAGCCTCGCCAGCACCGCCTCCTTCAACCAACTCCCCGACTTGTTGGAGTACGGGGCGGAGGCCGACTGCCCTGAGGACCGCCTGGCGGCGGCGATGCTGGGGGACACCGACCCCTTTTGGGGGGTGGCGGGCTCCCCCTTGCAGGACCCCAAGGGGAAGCAGGGCGGGGTGGCAGCAGACCTCCCCGCCTGGCTGCCACTGAGTCCCTTGGAGACTTCCGAGGAGGGCTCTCCGCAGAGTTCTCCAGCGACATCAGAGGAGACTTCAGAGGACACTCCTGTGGAGAGTCCCCAGAAGAATCCCATCAAGGGTCCTCCGGAGACTCCCCTGCTGAGCCCCCTGCAGATCCCGCTGCCGAGTCCCCCAGCGAGGACCCCGCCTGCCCCCCAGCGCCATCTGCCCCGCACGGCCCAACTGGTGGAGGAGGCGCTGCGGCGGCAGCCCCGCGTGCTTTTGACCCGCTTGCCGCTGCCGCCGGGCGCCGTCTCCTGCCGGCTGGTGCCCAGATCGGCAGAGGCGGGCGCCAAGAAGGCCAAGCGCCCCGCGCCAGCCAGCGCCCCCAACACGCAGGAGGCCTCCCGGCGGGACAACATCCCACCAAAGAAAAAGAAGACCGTGGTGCGCCAGGCGGCCAAACGCTGAAAAACCCCCTGGCAGGGGGAAGCTGGACGGGGACGGCGCCGGGGCAGGCGGCAGCGGGCTGCAGGAAGGAACCACCAAGCCGAGAGCATCCAGCGGCGACAATGGGCCCGCCAAGCGACCTAGAACCCGCGGGGACGCCAGGGGGCAAAGGTCCTTTGCGCAGCGGGAGGGGACAGGTTTCATGCAGCCGGTCCAACAAAACCCCACAGCGTGGAGGCCTTAACCCTCACCTGCCCCGGTCCCCCGGCCCCGGCATTTGAAGCTACGGCTCCCCGCTGCCCGGGGGCTGCGATATGTTCAATGGAACAGGCGACACAGCGCTGCCGCCCGCCGGCGACGCTGCTGTCAGGGCCCGGACAGGCTGCTCATGGCGTCCCCACGAACAGCACCCCCACCCCGGCGCTGAGCACGCCCCGCACCCACCTCAGGGCGCACTTGCTCAACTCCATCCGGAGCTTCCACCCGCCGGGACAAGGAGTGAAGGTGGTGGGGCCGGTGCGCCAACCGCCCGACCCGCAGCCACAAGCCGGACCCAGCGTGCCCCGCAGGCTCCCCAAGCACCTGCCGGCGGCCCCGACACCCAGCGCGGGGCCGGCTGCCTCCAAGCCCCCGCCTGATGGCAAGAAGGAGACGGCACCGGCGGCAGCATCGAGCAGCAAGGCGTGCACCGGGGCCGCTGCCAAACCCAAGCAGCCGAGCTGGCTGCGCCTCTCGCCCACGGGGGGCCCAACCCCACGGGAGGGGCAGCCGCAGCAGCTGCGCATGCTGCCGCGCCTGCCGTGCCCTGCCGCCGACTCCGTGCTATCCCTCGGGCCTTGGCGGGACCTCACGCTGCGCCCACCCCGCTGCAGCAGCAGGAGGACTCGGTGCCCATCACACCCGAGCAGCGGCCCGACCGGGAGCGCAGGAAGAAGCTGGCCCAGGACGAGCGCGAGCGGGCGGCCCTGCAGATGTCACTGGCACAGCTGCAGCTTTTTGTGCAGAGGGAGACCGACATGGAGATAGCCAATCAGTACGGCTACCCATAACCCGCCGGTCCAGCACCGTCCCCCGTAGCACCCACGCGCAGAGGACATCCGCAGGCAGAGACCTGCACCCACCCGCTCCAGCCCCAGCCCTCTCCCAGATCCCTCTTTCTTGCTTAACTCAGGAGAAAAAAGAGAAGGATGAGCCAAAAGCAAAAATGGACAAGACAATTGTCTTGTGGGGGGTGGGGGGGGTGGGGGGGTGGGGGGTGGGGTGGGGTTGGGGGGGTGGGGGGGCTGGGGGGGTGCGGGGGGTGGGGGGGTTGGGGGTGGGGGGGTTGGGAGGGGTGAGGGAGGTGGGGGGGCGGGGGGGTGGGGGGTTTGGGGGGTGGGGGGGGGGGGGTTGGGGTGGGGGGTTGGGGGTGCGGGCTTGGGGGTTGGGGGTTACGGGTTAGGGTGTTAGGGGTTAGGGTGTTAGGGTTAGCAGGTTAGGGGGTTAGGGGGTTACAGTTTAGTGTTTAGGGGGTTAGGTTAGGGTTTAGGGGGTTAGGGAGTGAAGGAGTTAGGGGGTTAGGGAGTTAGGGGGTTAGGGTTAGCGGTTAGGGGTTTAGAGGGTTAGAGTTAGTGGTTAGGGGGTTAGGTTAGGGTTTAGGGGGTTAGGGGTTGGGGGTTAGGCGGTTAGCATTAGTGGTTAGGGGGTTAGGGAGTTAGGGGTTTGGGGGTTTAGGGTGTTAGGGGGTTAGGGCTAGGGGTTTAGGGGATTAGGGTTAGGGTTAGGGTGTAGGGGGTTAAGGGGTTAGGGTTTAGGGGGTTGGGGTTAGGGGGTTAGGGGGTTAGAGTTAGCGGGTAGGGGGTTAGGGGGTTAGAGTTTAGTGGTTAGGGGGTTTAGGGTTAGGGTTTAGGGGGTTAGGGGGTTAGGGGTTAGGGGGTTACGGGTTACAGGGTTAGGGAGTTAGGGGTAGGTGTTAGGGGGTTAGGGGGTTAGGTTTTAGGGTTAGGGTGTAGGGGGTTAAGGGATTAGGTTTAGGGTTAGGGGTTAGGGTTAGGGGTTAGGGGGTTAGGTGTTAGGGGGTTAGTGGGTTAGGGGTTTAGGGGTTGGGGGTTAGGATTAGGGGTTAGGGGGTTAGGGTTAGGGGTTAGGCAGTTATGGGGTTAGTGGGTTAGGGGCTAGGGGCTTAGGGGGTTAGGTTTTAGGGTTATGGTGTAGGGGGTTAGGGGGTTAGAGTTTAGGGGTTAGGGGGTTAGGGGTTAGGCTGTTAGTGTTTAGAGTGTTACGGGGTTAGGGCTAGAGGTTAGGGGTTTAGAGGGTTAGGTGTTTAGGGGGTTTGGGTTGAGGTGGTTTGGGAGTGAGGGTTAGGGGGTTAGGGGGTTAGGGTTAAGTGTTAGGGGCTTAGTCTTAAGGGTTAGGGGGTTAGGGGTTTAGGGGGTTAGGGAGTTAGGGGGTTTGGGTTAGCAGGTTAGGGCGTTAGGGGGTTAGAATTTAGTGTTTAGGGGCTTAGGTTAGGGGTTAGGGGGTTAGGGGGTTAGGGATTTAAGCAGTGATTTAAGCAGGTGGTGAGCAATTGCATTGTGCATCACTTGTCTTTTCTTGGGTTTTATTTCACTCTCTTTGTTACCTTCCTTTTCATTACAAATTATTATTATATTATTATTATTATTATCATTTTATTTTATTGTATTTTTATTTCAATTAGTAAACTGTTCTTACCTCAACCCACGAGTTTCACTTGTTTTCGATTCTCCTCCCCATCCAACCGGGGGAGGCAGGGAGGAGTGAGCAAGCGGCTGCGTGGTGCTTAGTTGCTGGCTGGGGTTCAACCACGACAGCTGCACGGATTCGTACAGGAGATTTGTCTGTTCTGTGAGGGGAATGAAAAAAAGATGATAAAACCAATGAGGAAACAAACCAATCAAATAACTGCACATTAAAGTCCTTACCCCAGAATGAAAACAACAACAATTCAAACCAGAAGAAAAATGTCCACCTATTCAGTCTTCTGGGGGTATTCTAAAACCTGATGCTTTGGGGTGGGAATTAGCTTTGTATTTGTTCTGGGGGATTCTGTTTCCTCCCCTGAGATTCTATTTGTTGCAGG